>NW_023255225.1:10000-10951 GCF_002007445.2 Ailuropoda melanoleuca
AGAGCAAAATATGGGCAACTGGGGGGAAAAAAAAAAATCAAAACTGAAGGTGTGAAGTTCTGCCAAGTAAGTGAATTGGCCAGAAAGCCACAAAAAAGTTCACAGGTCCACACGAGCGTGTCTGGAAGCAGTGGTTTCTGCTCCGTTGTGATTTACTGGTATTTGTTCCCGGGAGTGGCAGACTGGGTGGGAATCTCTACCCTGGCCATGAAGAAAACAGCACGTTCAAGGAAGAAGCTTCCACAGCAGACATCATTCTGCTTTAGGACATAAGCTCTAGACACACCTAATTGTCCTTCAAAGAAGCAGAAGGAGACCTCTGGAAGAATAGGGGCAGTATGGGAATGAAGTCCTCCTTCTTTTTTTTATTTTGTTAAGATTTTATTTATTTATTTGACAGAGAGAGAGAGACAGCCAGCGAGAGAGGGAACACAAGCAGGGGGAGTGGGATAGGAAGAAGCAGGCTCCCAGCAGAGCAGGGAGCCCGATGTGCGGCTTGATCCCAGGACCCTGGGATCACGCCCTGAGCCGAAGGCAGATGCTTAATGACTGAGCCACCCAGGTGCCCTGGGAATGAAGTCCTTCTTAGGGACATTAGTGGATTTGACCCCACAACACAATAGCTCCAAGGAAGCATCTTAGTCTGCTCAGGCCGCTATCACACAACACCACGGACTGGGGGGCTCAAACCACAGACATTTATTTCTCACAGTTCTGAAGGTTGGATGTTCAAGGCTAACGTGCCAGAAGATTCGTTCCTGGTGAGAACCCACTTCCTGGCTGGTGGACTGCTGCCTTCTCCCCGTGTCCTCACNTGTGCCAGAAGATTCGTTCCTGGTGAGAACCCACTTCCTGGCTGGTGGACTGCTGTCTTCTCCCTGTGTCCTCACATGGTGGAAAGAGGAAGCCTGGTGTTTCTTCCTCTTCTGTTAAGGGCACTAATCCCGTCAC
>NW_023255226.1:0-8450 GCF_002007445.2 Ailuropoda melanoleuca
TGCACATACATGTTATATGTGCGTGTGCACATTCTGTAGGGCATCTGCATGCACATACATAACATGCATATATGCGTGTAGACTTACACACATATATTATGTATCACCTCCCTATAAAATATGGAAGAAGCACATTGAGTCAGTACACAGAAATATATGGTCTTACCTCCCTTCCACAGTGTCGTCCATTTCTTCTAGGGAATCCACAGTTTGAAACAGAACACACAACACGCACATTTGTTTTTATAAACATGTGCATCAATCACAAAAACATAATACTGGAAGGCCATCACACTTGAAGATAGAGTTCTGCACAACTTAAGTCCTCTGTGCCAACTTGTACAATCATGACTTGGCTCAGGGAGGTTCCAAGTCATTTATCCAGGATGCTAGATTGTGTCCTGAAATGTGGATGGGACGGAGTGGTGTGTTAAGAGCAGTGAACAGGAGGAGGAAGTGGAACCGGAAGCAAGCAGCGGCTGCTTTCAAGAGCCAGTGGAGATGCCATAATAGTAACAATCAGGAGAGGAGGGGAAGAAGGTAAGTAGACATCAGCTTGAGAATCAGACAGAGCATAGTAGGAATCTCAGCTTTGTTCTGTGCCCACAGTGCTGTCTCATAAATTTACTACATTGTTGTTCTAGTAAACAGACTTCCCTACTTTTAAAGACGACTAGACAATATAAAATGGTTCCCATTCTTGTCAAGCCTTCAATTCATCCCCCTCTCAATTCATTCTGTGATTTGCAGACAAAATGGAAGCCACTGAGTAAGACCTTCCTCAAAACCCACAAGTCTGGGGCACCTGGGTGTCTCAGTCAATTGGGCATCTGCCTTTGGCTCAGGTCATGATCCCAGGGTCCTGGGATTGAGACAGAGTGGGGCTCCCTGCTCAGTGGGAAGTCTGCTTCTCCCTCTCCCTCTGACCGTCCCCCTTGCTCAGGCTCTCACTCACTCACTACCTCTCACTCTCAAATGAATAAATTTTAAAAAATCTTAAAAAAAAAACAACCCACAGGTCTTCCTGTGGCCAATCTCTCCCTCATCTTCCTACTGTGATGGGAGAGGGCTGTTTTCTACTGGGGTCCAATCATCCCAGATGGGCTCCACTTCCTGTCCTCTCCTGTCTCCTCAGGATTTTTTTCTGGAAATGTTGGTGCGATCTTCTTTTATCCTTTGATACTGACGATGGTTCTAAACGACATCGATGAGGTGATGACCCCATATTTTAATCTTCTACTGCATCTCTGGGCTCTAGACTCCCACCAGATATTTGACTCAATTCCTCAGCTTGGATGCCTGATAGACATCTCACACTTAATGTAACCAAATACTCAATGTCTTTTTTTTTTTAAGACTGATTTATTTGAGAGAGAGTACATCCAGGTTGTGGTAGAGGAAGGACTGAGGGAAAGGATGCGAGAATCTCAAGCAGACTCCACACTCAGCACGAATCCAACAGGTGGCTTCATCTCAGGACCCCGAGATCACAACCTGAGCTGAAACCAAGAGTCAGAAGCATAACCAACTGAGCCACCCAGGTGCCTCTTTCATTTCTTTTCTTAATTTTTGTACTCTCTCTGTGATCCTGATTTTTCATAGCCACATTTTTTAAAAGTAGGGTAGTTATGTTAACTAACTAGAATTTAAATAAAAATTTTAAAACAAATAAAATTTAAAAAAAATTAAAAGTAGGAATGTTATCACACCCAAGCACACTTAGATTGCTTTTTTAATCTACATTGGCAAGTGGAGGTTAAAGCAGAGTTTGCTGGAAAAGAAAGAAAAAAAGGAAAAAGGAAATGTGACTTTTGCAAAAATATTGTGAAACAATACCCAATACTAAAATAAATAAAATAAAAGTTTCAAGTTATATAAAGCATGCAGCAGTAAGTGAAGAGAAAATTATGATTGCCTGTATATTACAACATAATAAGTCAAATGGTGAAAGAGCATGCTTCTTATAGTCCTCTTTCTCCATGAGAATTAACCCCCTCCTTAATTTGTTATCATTCCTTTGCATTCCTCTAAACTTTTATTACAAACTAATAGATTAATTAATAATATAAAGAGATTTTTGCATGGTGTAATATGGTTTATAAATGATATTATATATTCTCTTGGGTGATTTGCTTTTTTAATTTTTCAGTACTTTATTTCTGAGATGCAATCATTTTACTACCGGTGACTCTAGTTCATTTCCACGGATGAGAAGATTTTGTTCTGTGAACATACCGTAGCTCTTTCCTATTCTTCTGTTGATGGGTGTGATACTATTTTTAAGTTTGTGGTTTTTATAAGCAATGCTGCTCTGAACAACCTTTTTCATGTCTTCTAGTATATATGTGTAAGAGTTTCTCCATGATATATACTAAGGAATGAAATTGCCAGATGATAAAATATAGGTATCTTTAACTTAACTGGATATTGTTAAATCTTTTTCAAATAGTTTAAGTCGAATGTATCACTAGCAATTGTCTAGAGTTCCTTTGTTCATATCCTTGCCAACACTTGGAATTGTCAGATTTCTTAATGTTCTCCAATCTGATAGGAGTAAAAATGTATCTCATTAAATTTTTATTTTATGTTACTTTATTACTACATTTGAGACTATTTGATGTATTTATTGCCTATTCATTTTTCCTCCTCTGTAAATTGTTTGTTCAAATCTTCTGTTCAATTATATATATATATATATTTTTCGTTTTCTTCCTTAGAATACTCTTTCCCCAAAGATTGTTCGAAAAGAAAATAGTTGAAAAGATGCCACTTCTGTGAATAAAATGTAAAGAATATATGTGAACTTGGTCTTGGCCACTAGATACTTTTTATTCTCCGAAAAGATAAAAACAAAAAGACTCAGGTAAAGTTTATCACTGGACCATAATGGTACTTGGAATCTCATTAAGTTACAAGTAGGGCATTGAGAAGGCTTTCTTTCCTGGCAGTAATTGTACTGGAGAGGTTGCCTTGATCATGGTGGTCTTCTGGTCTGGAAAGAAATCTGATACAGCCTTGGAGAGTGCCTTGGACATGCCCAGAGAATACACTGTGAAGGGCCTGAGTCCAGCCTTTACTTACTTTGACTTGTCTCACTCTCACTGATTATAGAATAAGAGTGCTGTCCAGACCCTACTGGCTCTTCCAAGCAGATGTGTGCAGGTGGCCTGGAATCTTAAGTGCTCCTCTATAAATAAAATTTATTAGAGGATTAAGTGATCACTTGTCAGTCTTGAAAGGAGTATATTAGACCCCTGAGTCTGAATATTCAAAGATCTGAGGGATGCTCCTGGCATCTCCTTGTCCATGGAAGCTTTCTCTTCTAGATATGTCTGTGTCTCTCTACCTCTAGAGACTTCAGAGCATTTTTTTTTATACAAAATACACAGCCCATAAGCAATGTAATGTATTAGATTATATAGGGCATAATAAAGCATTCATGTTTTTCTCCCTCAACCGATAGAAAACAGATGTGTTTCTGAAGCAGCTCAGAAAGTGAACGTGTAAGGAAGGAAAAAATTGTATTTTGCAGCCAAGAAAATGAAAGAACTGTATTTCAGACTCGGGTCATGTTGTGTGTGCAGACTCACCTCCACACCTGGGTGAGGTCATTTGTCAATTTATGAAGGGGGAGAAGTGAGTGATCCATTTGAGTGTAAGTTATCCGTGCCTGATATTTGTGGTCACATTGAGATGTCCAGACAAATTAATGACAATAATAATGAGGCAAAAAAAAAAAACTTCAATAAATTGAAGTTTTGTCTTGAGTGCAGTTGAGATGACTGAGTCCTCTGCTGTAGATTTTATAGACCACATTAGGAAGGTTGAATTAACTTATTTGAATCTCAGTTTCCCAGTAACATGGGGATGCTGCCATAATGTTTGAGCCCAAGTGCTTGTCTTAGAGCTAAAATTAAAAAAAAAATTGTAATTTTATACCACCATGTTAACAATGGAAAATTACTAAGACCCAGGGTGTTTTCCTGCCTTTCCCATGCTTATACCCCTAATAAGTGAAGTCAGATTCAACCTAGACCCTAAATCCAGTGTTATTTCTGTTGGTATATTTTGCATTTCCTCTTGGTACAGTAAAGTTTGATGGTCAAATGAAAGTGTTTTGAAAAACTAAGTCTGTAGTCTGTTAAATGACTTATGGTATTAATTCTCAAAGACAGGGGAGGAAGAGCGAGAGAGGGAGAGAGAGAAGTGAGGTATTGTGATTCAGCCTCTGACAATCAATTAAAAATAAATTGCACAGCAAATCATTACACTGAGTGCTCGGAGTGCAGGGTGGAATCTCCCAACCTTGGCACTACTGACATTTTGAGTTGGATAAATCTTTCTTGGGGCTTTCGCAGTACATTGCACGATGTTAAACAACATCCCTTGCCTCTGCCCACTACATGCCAGTAGCAAGCATCCCCCACCTCCAGGTTCCAGTTGTGACAACCAAAAATACCTCTAGAAATTGCAAAATGTCCCCTCCAGCCCTTGGTTTGGAATCACTGGTGTAGATATGGAATAGAGGGCTTGTTCTCAAAAGAATATGTGCAGGATGGGATAGAGGGGTAACGTTTAATCTCATGGTAAGTGCCTATATGTGTGTAGTGAATGCAAAAGTTGGTCAGGTTAGTACTGATCACATCATGGAAAGTTTTTGTGAAGCACCAAAGAGCTTTGTTTATAGTTTTGTTTTTAGATATGTACTTAATCAGTTTGAATAACAACAAAGACTTCTGTGACAGGAGATACACTGAATTTTAGGTGTAAGAAACCTTGACCTTCCCTCAATTACAGAATTGTCATAAGAAGTCAGTCTCTGATGATACTGCATTTCCAATTTTATCATAAATTAACAAATAAACACCATAAAACGCATGTTCTGTGAAATTCAAAGAGTATAAAAAATGTATTACTTGAAAAGATAGGATTGGCTTCAAATCTCTCATTTTATCTCACATATTTTTTCCTTGTTCTTGCTATTTCATTGGTTATCCATCTTTTGCTTTACGATTAAACTAATTTTTTGTTGTTGTCTGGTGTATTCACCCAAACATTTGTGCTTTTCTTTTAATAAGCACCCTGATTATCACTACATTAGATCATCTCTGTCTGCCTCTCTCTTCTCTGTAATCAGTTTTATCTCTTCCCTTCGAATATTTTTGTTTCTCTCAGGCCTGTCACCCTTGCCTGTGGATGGCAAATTTAGTCTACTTCTTATTCCTTAGAATATGCTTTTTCATTTCCATAAAAATATTTTGTCTGAATTTTTTGAGACATTCTGGGACGTGTTGGAGGATGAAAGCTTAGAAATTGATAAGAGACTAGTGAAAGAAGGATGGATCTTTGATTCTTCTTCTTTCTTCTTTGATTCAAAAGCCATCCAACCTGGGAGACCATGGACAGAGAGGAGAGGCTGGGGAGGGAGCACACGAGGAGGCTGCTTGTGCCTGTGGTAAATCTGAGCCCACACCATGATTTCTGAATGGAATTCCCAGTTGCAGTTAAATGGACTTGGCGCATAAGCAAAAATACTGAAATTAAACTAGTGAAGGGTAAGAAGGGACAGAGGACATCAGAGAGTCATATTAGTCATTCCACTGAAACAGAATATAAAGAGATTTACAATAAGGCATTGGCACAAACACTACATACAACTTAAGGATAAGAAAAAATCATGGGGCACCTGGGTGGCTCAGTCGGTTAGGCATCTGACTCTTGATTTCAGCTCAGGTCATGATCTCAGGGTCATGACATCGAGCCCCAGGTCAGGCTCCATGCTGGGCATAGAGCCTGCTTAAGATTCTCTCTCTCTAGCCCTCTGCCCTCCCCCCCCAATCGCATATTGCTGAATGCTAAAATTCCTGCCCTAAGGACTGAGCTTTAAAAGTATTTATACATATGTCAAAGAAAGGTTAGACCCACAATAACTATGGTATTCTAGTCATTTCCCTGGATTTAACCCCCAAATCCCAAAATAGTATCCCTGTTTTAAGTCCATATCTCTAAATAGTCCTCCTATACTCAGCTAGGAGTTAAATAAGCTAACTACAATAGCAGTAAAAATACTGCAAGGAGAGTTGCAAATACACATGTTCACAAACTGGAAGACCTTACATTCTAGAATAGTCAAGGTAATTACTCTATTGATTGAGGGGAAAAAAAAAACTTAAATGCTAAAATAAATCACTAGAGTTAAGTACACATATCGCAAAGGTTGTAATTATTCTATTTACCAGGTTTTTAAGTAATAAACAGTAAAAATCCAGAGCCCAGGTTAAGCACATAATCAACAAAACCCAAGCATATTATATTTTAATGAGTTCCAGTTATAATTTAATAAGTCATTGACTCTCTGTGAGAGCTGAGAGCAGAGACGCTCTAGAAGGGCCTGAGACAGAGCACTACCGATGGGATCTGCATGCTGAGGGCAGAGTCAGAGGGAGAAACCACTCATCACTTGAGGTCCTGGGAAGGCTCTGGGAGTCATCTTAGCTGAACCCACTGAGCTCTCTGAGCACTTACTGTGACCAGGATTTTATACACTAATGCATTTAAATAATATGTGTATCATCACAACAACTCCAGGAGTTAGCTAAGGTAATTGCCACCCTCTTGCAGATGAGGAAGCTAAAGCACTAAGTGTTAAGTATGAAGCCTTCAAGCATGCAGGAAGAAGTTACAGAGCAGGGGCGCCTGGGTGGCTCAGTCCGTTAAGTATCTGCCTTCAGCTCAGGTCGTGATCCCAGGGTCCCGGGATGGAGCCTGGAGTCAGGCTCCCTGCTCATTGGGAAGTCTGCTTCTTCCTCTCTTTCTGCCCCTCTCCCTCTCCCTCTGCCCCTCTCCCTCTCCCTCTTCTCCTCTCCCTCTCCCTCTGCCCCTCCCCCCTGATCGTGTTCTCTCATGCATGCACAGTCTCTCTCTCAGATAAGTAAATAAAATCTTAAAAAAAAAAAAAAAGGTTACAGAGCAGGGAGTCAAATGCAAATATGTTTCTCCAGAGCTCAATGTCTTCACTTCCTTGTCTGACCTCTACTACAAGGACGGGAGCTCTGCTCTTCTCTTCCCACCTTGGCACAAGAGGCTGGAATCTTTATATTTTAATCCCATGCACTGGCAATAATCTCTGTGTCTTCCACATTTCAGAAACCCTCAACATGATGTTCCCTTACTAGAATTTTGGTTAACTAAGAGGAAAAGCCAATAATGGGTCAGAAAAAGGAGTTGTCAGAGAGGTGGAGGGATAGGAAGAGATCTCAAGGAGGACTCGGTCTCAGTGAATATATTTGGGGCATTTACTCTTCCTCAGGTGCCGTGGTCCATGACACATGTACCTTTTCAGCAAACACAGCAGCCTCATGGAATCAATCTTATGGACGCTGTTAGTGAGGAATCACTAGAAGTCATGAGCAATTCAGGGTCTTGTTCAAAGGGCCAGACTGAGGACACACGTAAGCCAGCTCGAGCCAAATCCTCTGAATCCAAGATTGTAACATTTTTCTATCTAACCAGAAAGTTTGGGTCAGAACAACAGAAATACAGCAGAAAGAGAAGGAAAATGAACTTACAGTGTAGCTAAAGACCTGATAATAAATATAAATGCTATAAACACCATTCAGACTAGAGATTTGAGAACGAAAGAGCCACTTGGTTTTCCTCTTCTCACACCATAGATGTTGCTGCCTCCTTTCTCCATGGGTGGATGTTGGTCACTCTGGAAAAGACCCAAGCTCCCTCTGAGGGTGGGGTTTTCGTGAGTGATCATTCTGAATTACCTCCCTGGAGCTTTTTATTTTAGATTAATGCTACCGTTGAACATTGCCAGGACACTGGACTCCTCTGCCCAGAGGGGCCCTTAGCTCTGAAGTCTACAGACAAGAAGCTAAGAGGAATCTTTGCAGGCTGTATACGGTGGTGTTAACAAACAACCATCTTTGAGAAAATCTTGTGGTTTTATGCTGTTTTTTGCAGCCCTCATGAGTAAAAGTTTTGCACCACATGAGAAGTTTAACTTTTAATTAAAATATGCTCCTGTGGCAATGTCTGTCAGAAGACTCTGGAATGAAACTTATCTTATAGTGACCTGGTGCAGGGAACAATAGCTTGGATGTGGTGTGACCAACCTTTCTGGTTGCCCAGAACTAACAGGGTTCCCAGGACATGCTAAAACACGGAAAGTCCTGAGAAAAAGAGAGACTGACACAACAAAAGACAAGGGCCGAGGGATGAGTGTGCTTGCCTTGTGAATGCAGAAAGACATGTCTGGAGAGTGAATAATTTTACACTCAAATAGTGACACGGTTCCACAAGGTGAGGAAATAATATGATCAAGGTTTTCCCCTCTTATATTTCCATTTGCAGAAAAAAATTTTTTTTTTTAGATTTTATTTATGTGACAGAGAGACAGCCAGTGAGAGAGGGAACACAGCAGGGGAGTGGGAGAGGAAGAA
>NW_023255227.1:0-8860 GCF_002007445.2 Ailuropoda melanoleuca
AAATAATAATAATAATAATAATAATAATAAAATAAAAAAGAATTGGGCCTTGAAGATTTGGAACGTTCTGAGCTTATCTATATTATAAAAGGCGAGAAAGCGTGTTCAGGAGAGAACACCAAGGGTATGGCTGGGAAATCACTCCAGGAAGAGATTACTTATGGGTTTAATCAGCCATCTCAGCTGAAGCCAGAAGTAGAGATGTAGAAAACCTAACAGACAGGAAAGGAAGGAAATTGGAGCAGTAACCAAAAATCTCCCAACAGGCAAGAGTCCAGGGGAATTCTAACATTTAAAGAAGAATTAATACCCATTCTTCTGATGCTGTTTCAAAAAAAAAAAAAGTTGTGATTAAATGACAGTGTATAAGAGGTGATCTAACTGTATTTGTCAATGAACACTTAGGTGACTGAGGTCCAACTCTTGAGCACTGAATTTGATCGGAAATGCCAAGTTCATTACATATTAAATAATGTTAAATTAAATTAAATACCAGAGTTCTATCACATTGTACATCAACCACTTTAGCCAACAGTTTTAAAATCACAGATTCTTGGGGAATTCTTGGGAAAGAACACCCGGCAAAGGGATCCCCACCCCTATTTATTCACCGTTTGGATGGGTGTTAGGAATAATAAGAATAGACAATCACAAAAGACACCAACCATTATAGGGCACGTAGTAGATTAACGGATAAAACTCTTGGTTAGCGTCATACAACCAGCGAGTAATGATTCCCAGGGTCAAATCCTGGTCATTTCTGATCCCACACTCGATGCCCCTGACCCCTGTTTATAACTGAGCGTTCTTCTGTGTTAGGCTGGAGGCCAGCACAGGGGAAGGGACGCACCCAATGTCCTGTGGTCAGTTAATGAGTCAGGCAAGTGAGAAGCATGTTTGACGGCTCCCATCTTCTGTCTAGCTGACCTGTTCCTATTCTGTGCTCTTCCATACTATTTCTTCTTCCTGGAGCACAGTAGGAAATTGCTTCTAGTCAAGATAGAAGGAAAATAGGGAGACAGGAAAGCACGTGGGAAAAAGGAAATGATGAAATGGGACGGAGGCTGCTTCTTGCCGCTACATTTCCAGATGTGGTCTTGTTTCAACTCCGCTATCTTATGGGACAGAAGGGGCAGGGTGAGCTGGGAGTAACATTTATCAAAGCCCTACTGTGTACCGGACATTCTTTGAGAGTTTCTCCATTTTTTCTTACAACAAATCCGTGAAGAAGGCACCCTTAGTCCCATTTTAGAGAAGACCAACCTCAGACTCACAGAGCTATGTAAATGTTCCTCAAATGGGCCAACGGGCAGCCTCCCGTTTAGACGATGGATATCCAGGCCTTAAGTCCCCAACTTCCTTGAAATGGGAACTGGGTGATGTCATGCCATGACATGGTGTCATGGCATGACATTGGGCATGAAGATGATGGTGGGCACAAAATCCTGCCCCATGGGCCAACAGGCCTTGGCATGGGGACACATAGACTGGCTGATTCCTGAGATGCTGAACTGGACCCAAGGAAGCAGCACAAACTGTTGCCCTTTGGAACAGGAACCTGAGTGGTAGGATATTAACATGGACATAACTATCATATGCTGGTTGGTTGGTTGGTTTGTTTTTGTTCCCTGTTCGATGTCATGTAATCCTAATAGCTTCATTCAAGAGCAACAATTATGCCTGTTACTCAGACAATGGAACTAAAGTTAAAAGAGTAAGCAACATGACCTAAGAAACAGCCTTATAAATTACTGCTCCAGAGCTCAAAACCTGGAATTGCACGGACTAAGCTTTTCGCTACTCTGTCTTGTAAGCTGACATTTGATACTCCTCGAAGCATTATTATTCAGTTGTTCTTTTTAAAACAACGTGCTAAAGTACTTTCTTAAATGCTAGAAATCATTATAGAGTATAGAATGCCGTCTGTGCAGGAAAAATTAAAAATCAAAAGGCATGTGGAAAGCACTGAGAAATTATTTACAACTTCTATTCAGATACAGTATTTATATCCTCAACGTATGAAATACTCTTCAACAGTAGAGATGGGACAATAATATCAAGGGGGAATGTACATATAAAGCCATATAGATCGCCAAAAAACCCTTGGAAATATGCCCCAAGAAACAAATGAAATGAAATGAAAATGAATCCTATTAAGCCAAACAGAGGTTGTTAAGTGTTATGTAGAATATGATTGCGCTCTGCAAAATAATATGTATCAACATGAGTGTACAAGTATGCGTGTGATTGTAAGTAGGTGCATTACACACAGAGGAAAATTCTGGGAAACAGGCACAGATAAATTAACAGAGACTGTCTGTGTATTACGGTGAGCAGAAGGTGGGAGAGAAGGGAAGGGCAGAATAATTTCAGTTTCTAAATCAACATCTATATGTTGTTTCATACTCGATAAACAATGAAAGGTATTAATTGGTAATCTGACAATGTTAATGAGATAAAGCTTAGTAAAATGGGAAAATCTGTAAATTGAGTCACAAAATGGTAGTGCAGGAATACATTTATTGACTCGGACATATGTTCATATACTGTTGCAAAAAATAGCACATCAAAAGAATTCTTTGAAAATAATTCAAACAATTCAATGTATGCATGCTGGTGAGGGTTAGAGGATATTTTTATTTTCAATTCCAATTTCTGTAGTGTTTAAAATAAGAAAACTTTACTGAATAAAAGACTGGAAATATAAGAGGATTGTGCACTGATAATAGATATGATGCTTTTATATTCATCGCCTTGGAAATATCTTCCCAGTATAGGTTTCATGGGTAAAGGCACAGATTAGAACAATTTATTTGACAGCGTTTGAGTGCGTGTGTGCGTGTGTGCGCACGTCAGTGTGCATGTGACTGTATGCATGTTTCTATGTGTCCAACTTCTTTACAGTAATTGTGCACATTAACTCATGCAGCTTTCTCTTCAGTTCACTTAGAGGCTGGACTTCCAGCCCCAGGGCTTGAAGATCCCAAGATGGACATATAAACAGAAGGCAGGTTAAGTGCTTCTGTGTGAAAGAGTCCAGAGGGCTTTGGCCTATACAATGAAATCAGTGCGTTTCCCACACTCCTCCCACATCCCCTATGATCATTTGGTGACATCTATCTCCATTTTCTCAGGGTTCTCTTTTTCCCACGGAAAAGGCATGGATTTTAGACACAAAAACAAAAAATTTCCTTTCAAGGTACGTTGTGAAACGGTAAGTACACTCTGGTCCAACTCTCTTTGAAGAAGTCACATGTTTATGAAAAGTCTGAGAGGGCAGATACTTAGTTTTGTTTCCTGCTTACTCCTGCATCTACATTTCATTATTTTGTTAACATGTATTGGGTGTTTACTGTATGCCAGGCACTGTTGTCCACTCCTTATCTGCATTCCAGCCTTCCCTCTCTTGATCTCTAGGCCTGCCTAACTGGAAATGTCCACAGGGAGCAAGATGGATGTTAGCGCCCACCCACCTCATGGGATAAAGAAGTATGACCTCAAATGGACCCCATTCCAAACGAGTTTAGTCCAAGCTTGACCCTGACTCCTGAAATCCCAGCATCAAAATGGAAAATGACACAGCTGAGTTGGGAGAAGTTGCAAAGTTGGGAAACTGAGGCAACTTGTAACCCAAACATTTGTTCTCTTGCGTAGAGCTAACAGACTATTGCCTTTTCCTGATGGGATCTCTCTTAATAGAGAGTGAAGGACAAGGCAGCCATTGTGTGGTTTCACTCTTGGTTCTTCTCGTGGGCCTGAACTAGAGGTTTTGCTTTCCCCGTTACCCTTTTGTTATTCAAAGTGGTAGATTTCTGTACCGTGTATCTGTCTACTTTATTCCTAGGAGGGTGGTTTCTCCCATGTAGTCCATGAAAGGGTCCGTCTGAGAGGACATGAGATTCCTGCTACATGTAAGGACTCCTCCCCCAGTTAAGGGGGCCTGCCTGTGCCTGGCTTCTTCTTGCTGTTCAGGACTCAGCTCACACATCACTTCCTGAGAAAGAGCTTCACTGAAAACCCCATCTATAGTAATCTCTGTTCCAGTCATTTTATACTCTACTTATGTGTTTATTGTCTTCAAAGCACAATTCCTCATATGAAATTAATCTGCTTATTAATTTCTTTGCCTACTAACTGCCAGCTTCCCCAAACTAGAATGAAAACTCCAGAGACCCGGCCTGTCACTTTCTCTGTGCTGTGTCCCCAGCAACACATAAATCATTAGTAAAATATTACTGAAATGAAGGACTTCTTGTCTATTTGACACACTGGAGCAGACAGGCATTTAAAGTTGAGTGGCAGGAATAACTGACGACAAAATTAGATACCAGAGGATTCAAAAAACTTTAAGTCTTTGTTGCAAATCTAACAGCAACACTTTTCAAACTTGGTTGAATACCAGAAGCAATTGAAGAAATTACTCAGAGGGCAAACACTTCCCATCCCACCTCCCTGGTGTCCGTTCAGCAGAGCTAGGGTGGGCCTGGAATCCAGAAGTTTAGTAGGCACTCCCTGATGATTTTGATGAACAGGTCCATGGACCACAGTTGGAAAAATCCTGACCTAAATAGTTTACATTTGTGTACCATTCATTCAATGCCTAGCACGCAGAATTCTGTGGTATCTGGATTGTCACAATTCATGTAATGACTCAAAAGTGCTCTGGTATTTCTTTCCCACCTAAGAACACAGACTGCTTTCCCAGATGGCATCGCACTTACGCTCCGCAACATTCCTGGGTGGTCAGGAGGATTGGGTATTGTTATCCTACTGTATAGATGGAGCAGTATATTAAACATGAATTTTTATTTATATGTTCTGACATCTGAGGCCTTGTTGCCACTGGAAGGGCTGTCCCTCCTACGGCTAGCTGATCCCTCTAAATAGTAAACAACTGGGCCATATGCAAACCAACCATCTGGAGCCCACCCCCCGCCCCCACCTCCTCTGCTGGGCTCTCAAACTCATCACCAATATCCCCCTGCCCTAATCACCACATGGCCCAGGTACTGGACGACGGGGGACAAAATCTTATGCCCCAGATCCCACTGAAATTATTCAAACCAGCTAATCCCGTGCTTATCCTGCCTTGCCTATTCCTTCTTAGAGAAACCATGGTGAAAATTCTTGCCCTCCATTTCTTCTTCTCTCTCTGCCCCTGAGGGAAACTGGTGCTTCCCCATGTGGTTGGTCTCTGCGTGGCAGGGCATGACCCTTCCTCTTAAGAAAGGTGAATTACAAACTATGTTTCCATTGACAATCATCTCTTGATCTGTTGGCCTCATCATACCTGAAGAATAATAAAACCAACATTTTAAAGCCAACTGGTGGAAGGGTAGTGACTTACCTAACATGTTTCGAGGATGACATCCTGATCTCTTCGTTCTTGCTTCAATAACATGTCTGGCAAACTCAACATCACACTTGCTTTTTCTTTATCATTCCCTGTTTCTGGGGTACAGAATCCACATCCTTCTCTGATGTTACACCAAAAGTATGTATACGAGGATAAGAAAGCACTATTCCAAAATCCTTTCCTGCATACTCTTGTGACATGGAAGGTCACACATCATGTAAATGTGAACTTATTCCTGCTTGTTGTTATTTTTCCAAGTAGTCTTTCTGGTAGTTATGCTATTGTATTAAAGTCAAAGGCATTGCAATGACAGGATAAAGGTGGGAAAGTTGGAATGGGGAGCTAACACTGGCTGAGGGCCTACCAGGCATCACATGCTGCAGGTTGTTATTTTCAGCCTTCTTCCTTAAAATCGCCAAATGTTGCTATGAGGTGGGCTTCATTACTTCCTTTCGGCAGATGGGGCTCGGAGAAGAAAGCAAATGCTCATTGAGGTCTAAGAAGGTTTCAAAACGGACACAGAGGCCAACTTGAATGGGCTTCTGCTGGCCAATTTTGAGGCAATCAGAGCATCAAACTAAATGAGAGTAAAGACAGTAACCTCTGAAGCAAACTAGGAATCAATGGGTCATGTGATATTGATAAGCACATACATACATACATACGTAGTTAAATAAAGGAGAAGGTAAAGCTCTACCTTACGGTCATATGCTGAATAATAAACATGAAAGGAATGAACAATTAGAAAAGCAGCATTCAACAATTGCCACAGGAATAAGTGATTCGTGAAAGAATCATAAATGCATGCTTGGTCTGTACCAAATCCCAAAGCAGTCACTGAGCCTTAACAGTACTCACGTTTGGACAATAAAGGGTGGGAGGGTATGGAATACTTAGGGAAAATCTGTCCAAAGATACGCAAGATCTGTACACTGAAAATTAAATATTAAATTTAAATATTTAATTATTAATAAATATTAAATAATATTTCTGAGAAAAATTTAAAGAGACCTACATAAGTGGCGATACATACCATTGCGGGGGGGGGGGTCTGAAGATTCACTCAGTATTGTTAGGATGAAAATTCTCACCAAACTGATCTATACATTTGATGCAATCTCAATCAAAATCTTACTAGACATTCGTAAAGAAGTGAACAATCTGTCTCTAGAATTCTTGAGGCAGTGCAAAGGAACTAGACTAAGGAAAACAACTTTGAAAACGAAGAACCCAAAGTTAGAGGAAGCACACTACCTGGTTTAGAGAGTCATCGTAACAAAGTAATAAAGAGAGTGTGTTATTGACATCAAGAGAAAGAAGTAGATCAGTGGCTCAGATGAAAGAACCCAGAAATAAACCTGCACATACACGAAAAGCTGATTTTTGATAAAGGTTCACAGGTAAGTCGATGGTGTGCAACAAATAGTCTTCAAAAACTGGTGCTGGAGCAAGTGGATACTTACTTGCATCAAAATGGATTTTGACCCATGTCTTGCACCTTATACAAAAGTTAGTTCAAATGGGCTCGTAGGTCTAAGTATAGTACCTAAAACTGTAAAACTTTTAGAAGAAAACCCTTTTGACCTTGAGTTAGGTGAAGATTTCCTGGGTATGACACACCAAAAGCACCATCTGTGAGTGAACAAATTGGCAAAATGGACCTCTTCAAAATTAAAAACTTCTGCACTTTCTAAGATAATGTTGAGATAATGAAGTGAAAAGCCATGGGCTGAGAGAAAATATTGGCTAATCATATAGGGATAAAGGCCTTGTACCTAGAATATAGAAAATCTGTCTAACGTCAGTAAGAAGAGATTGATGCCAGCAAGATGGCAGAGTCGGAAGCCATAGATCTCCATCCTCTACAGAGACAATGATTTAATAAACATACATGGTCAACGAAGACTTAGTGGAAACCCCCCCCCCATTAGTAAGTCACATTAACCCCAGGAAGGCTCAAAGTTAAGAACAGTCACATTGAGATGGGGGGATGGGGGGTGGGGAATGTGTTAAATCAAAGATGACAGTCTTTCCCTCAAACCAGCATAGGTTGGCATAAGTGAGAGGAAAAGCCCACCTCCTGGCTTCTCCATTAAGAGGTAAAGAGAAGAGTAGAACATGCTTCCAACGTTCAGACATTTTGAGGGGCTGCTCAAGGGACTGGTTGCTATCTCACCTGACTTGGAGCTTTGACGGAGGCACTGGCACACTTTGGATGCCTAGGGGCCCCGAGAAGAAAAGTGAACTCAGCTGCACCAGAAAACTGGCAGCGCCACAGATGGAGGCCGGTACAGCTCACCACGATCAGAAGAAAGTATGCAGCTGTGGAGGCATTACAAGTGATGTAACAGAAATAAAAAAAAAAAAGTGCTGAAGGAAACGACTATGAACAATTATAAACACATGGGATAATCTAGAAGAGATGAATAAATACCTAGAAGCATACAACCCACCTTGACTGAGTCGAAGAAACAAGAAATCTGAGCAGATCTAGAACTAGTGAAGAGATCGTAGCAGTAATCAAAAGCTCTCAAAAAAGTAAAGCCCAGAATCAGATGGCTTTGCTGGAGAATTGTACCAACCATTTAAAGGAGAATTTACATCAGTCCTTCTAAAACTCTTCCCAGAAATTGAAGAGGAAAGGACACTTCAAAACTCATTTTTTGAGGTTGGCATTATCCTGATACCAAAATTAGACAAAAATTCTACAAGAAAAGAAAACTAGAGACCAATATACCTGAGGAATATCGATGGAATAATCCTCAACAAAATATTAGCAAACTCAATTCAACAACACATTAAAACGATTATACTTTATGACAAAGCGGGATTTATTCCTGAGCAATACAGTAGGAAACAGTCAAGTAGGAAAACCAATCAACGTGATACACCATATGAACAGAATGAGGGACCAAAGTCGTGACCTTCTTGATGCAGAAAATGCATTTTCAAATTTCAACACTCTTTCATGTCAAAAAACACTCCATGCTAAAATTATGAGTAGAAGGAAGTTATTTCAACATAACAAAGACCATATATGAAATGACCGCAGCTAACATTATTCTCAATAGTGAAAAACTGCAAGTGTTCCTTGTAAGAGAAAGAACAAAGAAAGGATGCCCTCTTTTGCTACTTCTATTCAACTGAGGACTGGAAGTCCTAGCCCAAGCAATTAGGAAAGAAAATGAAATAAAAGACACCCAGTTTGGAAAGGAAGAAGTGAAATTATCTCTGTTCACAGGTGACATTATCTTGTATGTAGAAAACTGTAAACATTCCACAACTACCAAACACATTCCGCTAAGTTGCCTGGTAGAAAACCAACATTCAGTTGTGCTTCTATGTACTATCAGTGAACAATCCAAAAAGTAAACTAAGAAAAAAAAGCCTCGTTTTATATCACATCAAAAAGAATAAGATACTTTTTTTTTAAGGAGTTTTTTTATTTATTTATTCGACAGAGATAGAGACAGCCAGCGAGAGAGGGAACACAAGCAGGGGGAG
>NW_023255228.1:0-9280 GCF_002007445.2 Ailuropoda melanoleuca
TAGCAGCATTGTCCACAATAGCTAAATCGTGGAAGGAACCAAGATACCCTTCAACAGATGACTGGATTAAGTAGATGTGGTCCATATATACAATGGAATACTACTCAGAGATCACAAAGACACATTCATTGTTTTGTAGCATGTTGTTTAACTTCCATGCATTTGTGATCTTTCCAGATATTTTTGTAGTTGTTGACTTGCAGGTTCAGTGGCTTGTGGTTAAAAAAGACACAAGATTTGATGTCAATCTTCTTGTATTTGTTGAGACCTGTTTTGTGACTTAATATGTGATCTATTCTGGAGAATGTTCCAAGTGTCAATAATAGGGGACTTTAACACCATACTTATATCAATGGACAGATTGCCCAATGAGAAATCAACAAGGAAATAATGGCTTTGAATGACCTACAGGACCAGGTACATTTAACAAGCATATTTAGAATATGGTTTTCTAAAATAGAATACACATTCTTTACAGGTGCACACAGAGGATTCTCTTCAAGTCAACAGACTTCAAGTTATATTACATAGCTGTAGTAATGAAAACAATATCATACTGGCACAAAAAATCGACGCATAGATCAATGGAAGAGAATAGAATACTCTGAAAGGAACTCACAACTATATGGTCAGTTAATCTCAAACAAAGCAGTAAGAAATATCCAAGTGGAAAACACCCTTCAATAACTGGTGTTGGGAAAACTGTTCAGCTGCATGAAAAAGAATGAAACCAGACCACCTTCTTACATCATACACAAAAATAAAAACCTAAATGTGAGATATAACACCATAAAAATCCTAGAAGTTAGCCCTGGCAGTAATTTCTCTGGTATCAGGTGTAGGAACATTTTTGTAGCTATGTTTCCTGGGGCAAAGTAAATAGAAGCAAAAGTAAACTATTAGTACTGCATCAAAGTAAACAGCTTTTGTACAGCAAAAGAAATCATCAATAAAACAAAAGGCAACATACTAAATAGAAGACTATATTTGCAAGTAACATATCCAATAAAGGGTTAGTATGTAAGTATATAAAGGGCTTATACAAATTAACACCCAGAAGACAAATAATCTAATTAAAATGGGCAGAAGAAATGAATATATATTTCTTCAAAGAAGACCTACAAATGGCCAATGTACACAAGAAAAGATGCTCAACATCACTCAGCATCAGGTAAATGAAAATCCAAACCACAGTGAGATATCACCTCACACAAGAATGGCTAAAATAAAAAACACAAGCAATGACCTGTGTTGGTGAGGATGTGAAGAAAAAACCCTTTTGCACTGTTGGTGGGAATGCAAACTGGTGCAGCCACTGTTGAAAACAGTATGGAGTTTCCTCAAAAAATTAAAATAGAACTACCCTATGATTAAATGATGGTGCTACAGAATATTTACCCAAAAAAATAAAAAAAACACTAATTCAAAGGGATACATGGACCACTGTGCTTATTGCAGCATTGTTTACTATAGCCAAACTATGGAAGCAGCCCAAATGTCCATCAGTAGATGAATGGATAAAGAAGATGTGGTATATATACAATAGCATATAATTCAACCGTAAAAAAGAATGAAATCTTGCTATTTGCAAGGACATGGATTGAGCTAGAAAATATAATGCTAAATGAAATAAGTCAGTCAGGGAAAGACAAATACCACATGATTTCACTCATATGTGTAATTTAAGAAACAAAACAATTAAACAAAGAACAAAAAAGAAAGGGAAACAAACCAAGACACAGACTCTTAACTATTGAGAGCAAACCGATGGTTACCAGAGGGTAGGTTGGTGGAGGAATAGGTTAAGTAGGTGATGAGGATTAAGGAGTGCACTTGTGGTGAGCACAGGCTGATACATGGAAGTACTGAATTGCTATATTGTACACCTGAAACTAAAATAACACTGTATGTTAACTCTACTGTAATTTTTTTAAAAGATTAATAAAAAGGAGTCTGTTTTCCCTTGTTCAGGGAGTCATGGCTTTGTAAATTATTCTCTGTAATCTCCTATTTAAATAATAATAACAATAATAATAATAATTAATAGTAAAAATGTAGGGCACTTGGGTGGCTCAGTTGGTTGATTTTTGCACATTGCTTTTGTATCCTGCAACTTTACAGAATTCATTTACTAGTATGTTTTTGGTAGTCTTTCAGGTTTACTATATATATGACATAATATAGTATGTTATTTGCAAATAGTGAAAGTTTTACTTCTTCCTTGCCAATGTGAATGCCTTTTATTTCTTTTGTCTCAGGTCATGATCTCAGGGTCATAGGATAGAGCCATGCACAGGGCTCCATGCTCAGCGGGGTGTCTGCTTGAGATTCTCTCTCTCCCTTTCCTGCTGCCCCTTCCCACAATTGTGCAGTCTCTCTCTCTCTCTCTCTCTAAAGTGGATGAACAACCCTTTAAAAATAATAATGCAGTGTAAATAATGGAAAAGTTTGAGCTTTTATTATTGGTTCAAGGAAAGAATTTTCTCTTTAATAAATGTTTCATTATCATTTAATGTTTACCTCATGATTCTAAAATTACTTTTTCAACTTAGCTTATTGGGTTGCATATAAAATATTGCATAATACAATATAGATTATCATCAAAATAATTTTTCTAAACATATTCATATCATCAGACCTATAATTTTAAATACCAGTGGTTCTCCCTTTCTAAGAATTTTCTACAGTTTAAACTTTTATTGGTTGTGATTTAATCATAACTAGCATTTGTTTAGCACTCTATAATCTGCAAAGTGTTTTATGCTTTGTTATGTAATTGCACAAAATTAACACATCATCATCAATAAAACATTAGAGTGCTGCAATTAACAAATTAAAATACATTTAAAAATAGGTTACCTAAATTATTTTCTTTGTCAAGTTACCAGTTAAAATACTAATCATACATATTCCTTCTTTAAGTAAAATACTTTTTTTTTGCAGAGTAAACACTCTGGCTTGAGAGTTGGCAATCCACTAAGCATTGTGCTACCAAGTTTACATTTGTTATATTATTTACTCATTCAAACAACCTTATGTTGTAGATATTATTTGTCCCCATTTTATAGTTAAAAAAACAGGCTAAGAGATGTTAAGTAAAATTCTCCAAGTTATACAGCTTTGATTGTCAAGAAACGCTAAAAATTGATTTGCAGTTTTGAAATTAAGATTTCAAGACACAAGGACACCTGGATAGCTCAGTAGGTTATGTGTCTGTCTTCGGCTCAGGTCATGATCCCAGGGTCTTGGGATTGAGTCCCACATCCAGCTCCTTGCTCAGTGGGGAGCCTGCTTCTCCCTCTGCCTGCTGCTCTCTCTCTCTCTGACAAATAAATAAAATCTTTAAAAAAATAGCTTAAAGATTTCAAGACACAATATCATTGCTGATTCTCAGGCTATAGTGATACTTATTGATAAAGTATAATATTGCAACCAAATTATGTTAATCATTATAAATATGAGGACAATAAAAGAATAACTTATAAATGTTAATTCAGGAGATGCACATGGCCAAGAGAAAAATTCTGACAGCTTTGGGATTATGGGCTTATGGCATAAGGTAGATTCTGTGTTTGTGGAAAGTTTTTTTGTTTTGTTTTGTTTTTTGCCAAAGTTTTCAGCGGTATCTTATACTTGTATGTTTTGTTTTTCCTTGGGGGACAGTCTCTGACTTGATCATGAAAGGAGATGGGAAAACAGAACTCACTTTACAGAAAGTGAAGAAGGAAGAAAACGAGGGGGAATTGGTGGAAGGTTGTTTCTATCCCAAATAGTCCAGTGGCCAAAGAGCCAGTTTACTCAGGACCATGCTCATTTGTTATTATGCATTGGGACAGGACCAGATGGCTTCAGAGGGGAATTCTACCAAACATTTAAGGAAGAGTTAATACTTATTCTTCTCAAACTATTCCAAAAAAATAAAAAATAAAAAAATAAAAATAAAAAAAGGAAAGGAAAGAAAAATTCCAAATTCATTCTGAGGCAAGCATTACCCTGACACTGAAACCAGAAAAAGACAATACTAAAAAATGAGAACCACAGGCCAATATCTTTAATGAATAGAGTCCAAAAACCCTCAGTAAAATACCAGCAAACCAAATCCAACAACACATTAAAAAAGCATTCACCACTACAAAGTGGGATTTATTCCTGGTATGCAGAAGTGGTTCAATAGTTGCAAATCAATCAACATGATTCATCACATCAATAAGAGAAAGGATAAAAACCATACCATCATTTCAATTGACACAAAAAGAGCATTTGGCAAATTACAACATCCATTCACGATAAAAACCCTCAACAAAATAGGTTTAGAGGGAACATACTTCAACATAATAAAGGCCATATATGAAAAACCTACAGCAGACATCATACTCAATGGGCAAATACTAAGGTCAGGAACAAGACAAGGATGTCCACTCTCTCCACTTTTATTCAACATAGTACTGGAAGTCTTAGCCATAGCAATCAGATAATCAGTTTGGGGCCTGGAGGGAGCCTAATTTGTTATTTTGAAAATGTTCAGAGAACATTCTACTAAAAGTCACAGTGTAAGTGCAAATGAGCACCAAATAGCTCAAAAATAACACTCAAGGGAAATAAGCAAAGGGATGCTGTTTGGATCTGCATGCTTAGACCAGAATTCAAGGCAGGAGTGGTTTTATTGTTACTGATTTTAAGGGTTTATAATTAACAATAAGTGAGATTATCTACTGTATCAGACCCTTGTGATAGGGGATTCAGCAGGAGCCCACAAAGTTCACTTTATAAAGCCTGTATTCAGATATACGCATGTGGTTTGCCCTTCATAGCAAGTAACACCCTTATCCATAGATAAACTAGGTCACTTGTCCTACACAACACAATATTCAATGTAAGTGTTATAATCCCCCAAAGCCCACTCATATCCCTGCCACCAGGTCTGAAAAGTCAGTATTCCAGGTATGTCTTTTTTGGTTCTTCCCCTTCATTGTTCTTTTTGCAAAAGCAAACTGTTGAGAAGGGTAACATGTATACCCTCAAATTACTTTCTTTATGTAAATCTATTAGGTAAATCTACTCTCAGTGGGGATCCTGGCAATTTGGGGACAATTAACAGGAAAGGAATGCTGGAGAGGAATGGGAAGGGTGTGGGGAAGTATCCACCACCCATTTTTGCATTCAGTCAAACATGCTTACCACATAAGAGGCGCACAGGGTATTGGAAATAAAAGGATTTTTAAGGAGGGCACTTGATGTAATGAGCACTGGGTGTTATATGCAACGGACGAATCACTAAATTCTACCCTTGAAACTAATAATACAGTATATGTTAACTAAATTGAATTTAAATTAAAAAAATTTTTAAAGCATCTTCTTGTACAAGAGTGTTTTACTGGTGAGCCATGCATGCACTTCAGAAGGTCCTGAAATCTCTGGAAGCATTTATAAAAAACTTCTGTGTTCATACATATGGGCACTTTTTTGGGGAAAAGGTCCATATTTTAATCAGACCCTTGAAGGGGCTGGGGCCAAAAAATTTTAAGAACCACTGGACTAATGAGGGTTGCCACCATAGATTGGCTGCTATCAGAAGTGCAACCTAGTAGGAAGGGCCCAGAAAATGAGGGGTTTTAGATAATAATCCCCCAAATTGTTACAAACTGCTCATCTGTCTAACTTCCTCATTTTATAGGTGAGGAAACTGAAGCCCAGAGGCAATTATAGTAATTGTCCAATAAAGTATAATTATAATTACAGTATACTGGTATAGTGTAGTATAGATGAGCTCAGGCAGGCGTTTTTAGCTTCACTTGTCACCTGCATTGCTGTGTTGCCCAGAGCAGCTGAGCCCACCATGATGACATCTGCCTTGGAGAACTACATCAACAAAACTGTTGTGGTTATTACTTCTGAGGAGAGAATGATTGTGGGAACACTGCAAGGTTTTAACCAGACCATTAACTTGAGTTTGGATGAAAGCCATGAACTAGTGTTCAGCTCTTCACAGGAGTAAAACAAGTGGTGCTAGGGATATACATCACAACAAGTCACAACGTTGCAGTCTTTGGAGAAATTGATGAAGAAACAGATCCTGTACTTGATATGGGGAATATTGGAGCAGAACTTCTAAACTCTGTAGCACACTGAGGAAAAACTACATACCTTGGACATCTGTAAATCTTTGTAGAGAAACTGATTATTCTGAGGATGATGTATGGAATTTTTATGAATGTGTAATGGTGGACTTTGACTCCATATTGATTCATTGTAATATGACATGTAATTTAAATTTTTCTACATTTCTTTGAATAAAATATAGATGAGCTCTGTGTAAATTATTTCGAGTCTAATGAGAGATAATTTCCCTTATCTTCTTTCTATTTTCCTTGATGTTTCTTTTCTGAGAGTCCCTGTAAAATGAAGAGAGGGTGCTCATTGTGTTGGATATAAGCTTATGCTGGTATTTTTAGATCTGAGTAATGAGAGAAGAGAAGAAGTGGTATAAAGGGAAAATAAATGTTGAATTCCAGTGCTATTGCCATGATAGTTGATAAAATTTTAAAACACAGGTCCCTCAGCTGGCAGAATCTCTGAAATTGTATGAAATTTTTTGAGTGTGTGTGTATTTTATGGAAAATATTCTACAGATTTTATAAGCTTCTTAAGAGTCCATGACATGCAAAAAAGTTAAAAATCACTGACCTCATTTATTTATTGAAGTAAACTAAGGCCCAAAGAGAATAAGGGACTCACGTGTTCTCATAGTCAGGAAGTAAAAAGCTAAGAGCCCAGTCTCTCAACTTTGGTTCAGTGGTTTTTACACTGCGTCCCAAACAACCTTTTTCTCTACTGCCTTATCTTTCTAAATAAGATGTATTTATGCTTTTTGCCCTATTTAATACCTGTGGGAAAGACCTGATGAGATATACTCAAGACCACAGACACTTGTAGACTCAATACAGAAAGGTATTTTTAAATGAGTGCAAGGAAGTCTTCTGAACCTCAAATCATTCAACTAATGCATTTTCAAATGAATCTAACCACTGTGATTGGGGTAAGAAGTTAAAGTTACATAGGTTAAGTTTTTAGTTATAGACACTGTAAAATTGGATCTACTTGATTTATGTAGGAAGCAATTTATTAAAGATTATTAGATAAATCACTGGATTTCCAGGAAAGACCAAAAAACAGTCTCAGATGCCACACAGCTGGGGATAATTTAGCCAGGAGCAAAGTCACATCATGAGAATATTCTAGGAGAATATTCACTATCCAACACTTAGTATTATGACATTAGAGACTGTATGTGACACTTTGCCCAGATTGTCTAAAAGAATTGGATACCTCTGTCATAATGATTTCTGTAAGATCCAAGCCCACCCATATGTCCCCAGCCTCATATTGTTTTCTTATACTTCCAAGTGTCATAAATTATCATCTGCTTAACCAAATTTGGGTCACATGCCTGTACATCAGCTGCCAAGAAAATAATTTAAAAATATATGTGTTTGTGTATGTATGCATACATGCAACATAGATTTTAGTTTTCTAACTTAATTATATAAGAATCCAAACTAGAATGAGGTTGGAATGGGTATTGGATAAACAAACATAGAATATCTTCCATGGGAGGTAAGGGAGGTAACATTAGCCAACTATTCTACATTGCAGTATGCAAAGGAGGCTAGGCTTAGTGGGTCACTCAAGGAATAATTTAAAATCAAAACTGACATGCTGAAACAGTGGGATGCTACTAAACCAGTTAACTTCATAGTGCATTGGTATGACACAAAATTCTTTGGAATTTTAGTTTAAGCCAAACAGGATTAAGAAGGTGAACATTCAAAAAGGTAAAATACCCTAAATCCAAGTCTACAATTCTTAAATTGAAATGCCTGTTTTAGGAATTGTCTGTGTTTTTGCATGTTCCCATAGAGAATTGACCATATCAGGAGTTTGAAGAGACTGAAGGGTGGGACCCTGCCAGCTCAGGAATTCCTGATCCTGGTTCAAGAGCGCAATGAGGTAAAAACAAATTAACAACAGAGTAAATGGAATGGAGATAGATAATTAGGTGCCAGGTATAGAGAGGTGCAAAGAGGCTGATAATTGCGGGAAAAGGAAGAAGGAAAAATGGATTAAAGGTGGAGGTAGTGAAGAGAATTTTCAGCTATAGTAAAATGTGAGAAGTTCATGGGCAACATTCTCTGTGTTTTTGCAGAACTCTGGAAGGAGGCAGTAGTCTTGGGGGACGAAGGAAATGGGGCCAGTTGGTGGTCACAGTATGTTCATTTTCCTGCCCTGCATCCTAGATCTGACTAAAAGAGCAGAAGCTAATAATTTATGAAGATGCTTTTCTTTTCTAGGTCATATGGAGAAGTCTTTTAAATAGGTGTAGTCTCCATAGATTATTCACATACAGTAGAAAATTTTAAAAATGATCAGTAAAAAACAATTTTTCCTTGGCTTAAGGAATTGAACTAAATTGGTTCCATCAATCCCTTCTAATTTCAAGGGTTTGCTGAAGCTTCTTTTGGTTGGGGAATAGAAAGTTAATTTGAAACCATCAATCAGAGCAAAATATCCATACCCAAATGGGCTATTTATATTTCTTCTTAATTAGGATGTGCAAATTTCATGAGCCACACTGCCTACATCTCCAATCTAGAATGTGCCTACTTCTTTTGAGCCTATTTTCCCAGTCATTTTGCTTTGAAAATTATACACAGCAATAATGAAATCTTTAATATTGACCTACTTTCTAGCTTATATTAAACCAAAGGTACTTAAAACTATTTATAAGCAATTGCCTTTTTAGTTTTGCATGTCATCACTTATTAAACAAAGGTCACATCTCCAGCTCATCATAAGCATCAACTGAAATGTTAATAGGAATAGCATCAACTCAATTCTCTGTTAGCCTAGCAAAATGCAAGTGATGTAGTATAACCAAACTGCTCCCCTTGCCACTACGTACAGAGTATCTGAATCCCTGGTTCCCCATCCCAAAAGGCCATGCTTCATCCCAACTAATTAATTAAATACCCAATAGGCAAGTTCTCAGCCATCCGCTCCTTTTTGGAGCCTTCCTATATGTCTCATTACTATTCCTTTCACTCTGTTTTCTATATGTCCTGGGTAAGGGAAACCACACTAAGATACCACCTTACGCCAATTAAAATGGCAAAAATTGACAAGGCAAGAAACAACAACTGTTGGAGAGGATGGAGGATGTGGAGAAAGGGGATCCCTCCTACATTGTTGGTGGGAATGCAGGTTGGTACAGCTACTCTGGAAA
>NW_023255229.1:0-9710 GCF_002007445.2 Ailuropoda melanoleuca
AGCGGCCCGGCCGGGAGGTGCACGCAGCCCGCCCTCGGGGGAGCCTTGGCGCCCCGCACCTCGCCGGCGGGTGCACGACCTGGGAGCGTGAACCGGGCCGGGTCGCCCCTGCCCAGCCCAGCCCGGCCCGCGGAAGCCGCCCGTCGGAAGTGTTTGGTCGACGGGCCGGCCGCGGCGCCTCCCGCAGCCCAGGCCTGGCTGGAGCGCCAGGGGAGACGCCGCGACCCGACCGCCTGGGATGGTTTTACACGAGCCTCCTCCCGGCTCCCTCCCCAAACCTATGTCACCAAGGCGCAGCGCGGGTACCAGGGACTCGAGACTGGAGGGACGGGGTGGGGGGGGGACTGTCCCGAAAATTCCTCAAGGGACCTCAGCTGCGGACCGTGAGGCCCGGCGGGGCGAGGGCCGGTGACACGTCCGGCCACCCAGGCAGAAAAGGCGAGCCCACGCCGAGCGCCTCAGCCCTCGCCACCTGGCCCGAGTCTCCCCACCATACCGAACAGACCGATGTTGCCTCTGGCCCTTTGTACTGACCCGCGTGGAGGACTGGCATAAACCCTCAATCCGGGGTTGGGGACACCACTCAAGTGGACGGAAAACCCAGCCATGTGCCAATAGGCACTTTAAAGAAATGTCTGTTCGATGATGCCCAAGTTGACCATGTTTCCTCTGCTGAACCTCTTCTGGGCCCTCACTAAGTCTTACGTATTTACTCACTAGACTAGAAGCTCTTTGAAGGGGGCCCTGTTCAGTCGCTGTGGTTCAATCAATGGATCCCTTGTGACTGGTGGACAAGTGTCTGTGTTTGTTAACCACCTGCCTTTGGGATCTGTCATTATTGTGTGCCTTAAGGTTGTAAACTTGGGAGGGCCAGGACTGGGTAGGGATTATTAGCTCGTGCCACGCACAGCATGATGCCCAAAGAGATGGGCCATGAATGTTTTTGGACTGATGGAGCTAATTATGCAGGAGGCAGATGCTTACCTCCTCCTGGTCCCCAGAACTCCCAGTTCCAGAGATGGTTGTCCTGAGAAAGAAACTAAGGAGCTGCCTTAGCTCACTCCCAATTCAAGACTGATATGCTGGGGCCAGGTCCCGTCGCACTCACTATCAAGACACATGGCGTTATGTGACTTTCTAGTACTGGGAATGGGTTTGCAGGGAGCCATACACTCTCCACTTTAACTCCCATCAGTTTGCAACTGGATCTGGGAGGAAGGAAGGAGCCAGTTCTTTCTGTGTGAAGTAAACTGTCCCATATAAGGATCAAACCTGTAGTTCCCTCATCCATTTCCCCCAAGGCCAAGCTAAACCCCAATCTGTCAGAGGCAGGAGGCTACAAACAACTAGACACCATCAACGGCAGTTAACTCCAGGGGTGGAGGGACAGTGGAAGTGCCCCTTCTTCCCATTTATGGATCCAAGATTCACCCTGTACTTTGCAGCAGCTCATTTGTAACCTGGTCACTTTGAGAGTCATTCCAGCTCCCTGCCCACCTCACAGCCTGCCCCCCAGGCAGACAGGTCCTCTCTGTCTTTACTCAGCCCTACACTGTCTTCACCCAAGCCAGCCTGCTCTAAATGGACATGGTCAGTGATCCAAGCAGAAACTGAAACGGTAACAATTGGACAGTGTCAAGAGACACGGGCAGAGATGCCTCGGAGCGCCCGACCTCCTCCTCTGCCTTGGCACAGATGTTCTTATTGTCCTGGAAAGAAATAGGAAATTCCCTCCCCAAGCGTGGAAGGGGGGGTGCTCCAGGGCTTAGCCCCCAAGAACAGAATTGCCAGCCCAGCCCAGCCTCTCTGCCTCCTCGTTATTCAGAATAGGACTGTCACCATTCCTCTTCCTCATCCTAGCCAAGGTTGGCTCCCTGGGCCATTTGTCCCCCTCACCAAGGAGATTAAGGGGAGTGGGACTAGAGCTGCATGAGAAGATTACTAATATCTGGGTGGTTCTCTTTAGGGACCGTTAGCACATCAAAATACATATTTGGAAAATGCTCACAATTAACACTGGGAGAAAAACAGTAAACACAGTGTCACTTTGCCAGGCTCAACAGTTTTGTTTTGTTTTGTTTTGTTTAAATGCTAATGGCCTCAAATGGGGAGCAGCATCCATCAGTTAAATAAACAAGCCATTAGACTGAGACTAGAAGTGTCAACACATGACTAATCTACTAATTGTGAGCTGGTGAGGAGCAAGGCAGCAAAGCATGCTAGAGACTGTGGAGTAGGCAGGTGCAACACCCAGTAAGTGGGTTTGGGAGCCAGTAAGACCTGAGTTTGAATCCTGCCTCTACCAGTTGTTAGCTGTGTGGCCTTCTGTTTCTCACTCTGTATAATGGGGACACTAGCAGTACCTACATCGCAGGGCTGTTGTGGGGATGAACTGAGATACTACAAGTTCTTGCCACTGAGCGTTCAATGCCTGTTAGCTGTTATTGATAACAATAAAGTACGTAGTAAATGGTAGACATTCAAAAAAAATGTCAGCAATAAAGATGAAAAAAATGACTTATGGTTGCTAGATATGAGCCATAAAAGGTGAACGTGGACACCTAGTGGGACCCTGGTTTCCCCACACCCTCCCAAACACAACTGGCAAAGGGATGCTTTTGGTTGGTTAATTCCAACTTCATAAGGCCATCACTTTGACCTGGGATTAGCCCCAGCCCTTAAGGATCACTGTCCTGTGCCAGGGTTGCTGGATTCCGGGGCCTTCCCTCCTAAGAAGCTTGTGTTAAGCTGGCCCTCGCAGGGGAAGGGCAGCCTGGCAGCATCCTGGGCATCCTTCCCCAGCCTGCCAGACCTGTCCTATAAAGAGTATTCTGGGCTGTTCTCGACTGCCTCTTTCCTGTTGTGTGTAGAGACAGGTGGGAATCACAGTTTTGAGAGGAGCCAGAGTGAGGAGGAAGGAGGGCAGAGAGGGGTACACAGGACCCCCAAGAGAGAGAACTGTGACCTGCACAAAGTGGTTGGTCTTCGCTTCCTTGCCCCATCCTCTCCTTTTGAAGCCCATTGTCTTCCCCATCACCTACCAAGGTCGGTCCTCAGCCAAATGGAGTCTCCCTCTTTGCTTGCCAGCCCTGTTCTCCTTCACTGACGCTCCACTCTCCCCTCATCCCTTCCAGTTCAGAGAGTCTTGCTCTCCACCTGGAAGACTGGCAAGTCCTAGTTTAGATAAACCTCTCTGCACAGGTGAAGAGTTAACAGTGACTTAACATGCCACCTCCTTCCCTGGTCTTGTAGCTGCATAGTGGACTCTTTAACTTAAAAAAAATCCTCAAGGTGGCTAGAAAATTATGAAAACAGACCACACCACGGGGCTTTCTGGGCCTTCCACAGGCCTGAGGTGGCTTGGGTGGGAGAAAACTTCCACCCTTCATTGTCCATCATGCTGCTTTGCCTGCTTGTATGTTCTGCCTTGAACTCAGGCCCCTGAGCAGACTAACCAGACCCCACCAGGCCCTCCCCTCTGCAGTTCTGCCCCTGGAGTGCCCCCCCACCCTGGCAAGGAGGTTAGTTCTCAAGCTCCATTTTCCACCATCCACATCTCCCAGCTGAGCCCTGAAACAGGCCCCTTCGTGGCTCTGCACTTAAGCAACAGAGAGCCGGTTAACTTGATCGATGAAGCCCTCTCCACACCTGCTAACTGAGTGCTAAAGGGTTAAAATATATTCTCCCTCCTGCCACGCCCAACTGGACTGCAGTTCTCAAAGCACACCAGTCACGTTCTGTTCCAAAGTCTGTGCGTCTGGCACCTGTTTGTTCTCTGAGCCTGGACCACTATAACCAATCCCCCCCCCCACCATTCTCTGCAAATCAAATTATCTTTCTCAAAGGATGGGCTGAACCGCGCCCCTGCCTCCAGGAAGTGGCCTACCCCTGCTGCAGGTGAGGTCACCTTTCCCTCCAGCGAGGGTGCGCAGCATCTCCTAGTTCTCTTTGAGGGCATCCTTGCCTGTTCTGCCTGACGTAAAAATTAGTTGCTGGCTTGCTTCTCTTCTATGAAATAAACGTAACCTTCTCCTGGACAAGAAGTGCTTCGCTTTCTTTTATAGTTTGTTTCGATTTCCAAGCTACACAAAGAAATGGATCATGCAATGAACCTCCGCACCTGGATTCCACAATTGTCAAGGTTTTGCCACATTTGTTCCTGCTTCATGTTTGTGTCCCCCTCCCACACCCACAGTGCCTCCCACTGCCTTGAACAGCACTTTCAACAAAGGAAGCAAACGTGGGGAATTCAGGCTCACAGGGAAGGCTCCTGGGGATGACATGGGCTGGGGAAGTGGGCAACTCCTATAAGAAGTATGTCCCTATTATGAGCTGGGCGCTTTACAGTGTATCTCGTTTCACCCTCACCACAACCTTATCGGGTGGGTACTGTGATCCCCATGGTACAGATGAGGAATGAGGCTCAGCGAGGTGAAGGGTCCCCCAGATGGGCAGGGACAGAGCTGGGATTTGAATCCAAGTCCTCTGCTATTCTCCCTGTGCCATGCAGCCTCCCTCAAAGGGTGCCAAACGGGCTGCCACCTGCTCTGCTTCAGTTTTACAGAGTACAAGACATGCTTTGTGTGTGCCCTTACAGAGTAGTGTGCGTGCACACACGCACACACACCCACGCAGCGAGCCGCATGTTCGCAGTAGGATTGTAAAATAATACACTGAGTTTTATCTGTGGGATCAGTCAGCTCATTTTAGAAGTCACCCTTTAGCCCTGAAAGCATGGAGGGGGAAGTGCAAGGGAGCAGAGGGCTGAGCCCTGTGTGTGTGTGTGTGTGTGTGTGTGTGTGTGTGTGTGTGTCGCCCAGGGGTTGAGGGAATTGGGGAAGCCTCCCCCACAGTTTCAGTCTCCTGGGGTGGTCCTTCTCAAAAGGGAAACAAATTCTCTTTCCTAGCTCCCACCAGTAAAGTACATTCTCTTTAGATCTCCACAATGACCTTGTAACCAGCACCCTCCTCTACAGCCAGGCTGCCTCCCTCAACAAACATTGCTCTTTGCAGCCTTTGTTCTTTGCACAACCCCCCACCCCACAGAGATGGCTTCATGGTGTTCCTCCAGCCTGGACTACCGCCCCCCACCATTCTCCAAACCGAAATTCTCCAAGTCAAGGTTCAATACTCACCTCCTCCCAGAAGCCTTCCCTGATTCTGAACACCTCTCATCAACTTTTTTATCTGGTCTGATTTTTTTTTTTACCTGAATCTCGATGTTCTGCTCTCCAGCCTTGTTCTCTAGTTGTTTCTTGTAAACTGTTTCCTTGACCACAATTTAAGCCCTCTGAGCTCGCAGTTTCAGCTACAGAAAAATAAAGGAAAGTCTTTCAAGAAAGACATGTGGTCAGCTTCCTTTTTCTTCCTATGGTCCTCTTGCTTCCTCCATGTTGTCGCTTGGATTTCCAACTTTGCTGCCACTGGCATCTTCTCTACAAAGATCACGAGGTAGAAAGGAGATTCACGTGTTTACCTTGATCTCTCTTTTTTATTTTTTTCCTTCTTGTTTTTCATTTGCTCAGTTGGGTAGAAGGCTAACTGGGATCTGAAATCCTTAAACCACAGAAAATTCACCCTGAAGCCACTTTCTAGCTTCGCAGGTCTTTTTTCCTAAGCAATTGTGGGAAGGAAAGCAAAATCTATTGGGCATGTTAATGCCTGCAACATTACCTCCCACGTCCCTCCCCTATATCTACTTCACCTCCCCCAGCTCCATTTCCTTACCCCTTTCCTGAAAAAAAAAACCCACAAACAAAACAAAACAAAAACAACGTCTGCCACACACACAACTACAGCTAGAAAGACACAGCCCGCTTTCCACATATCAGGAGCTCTGTGAAGGGAAGTGTTGGAGGACAATGTCCTACAGACCCTGAGATGGGGCCACCTCATGCCACCCAAGGAATTCTTTCCACTTAGCAAATTGCTGGGCATTGAGGGCTCACCTTAATCTTTGAGCAGTGACAGTTGGGATAGGTCTCCCCTGCCAGGCCAGGGAGGACAGAGAGGCAAAGGTTGAGCTCCCTTCCCCCCAATTTAAGTTGGGGTGGTGGTGAGCAGTGTCCTGGCCCTTGAAAATGTCTAGGCTAAATGCTCAGCCTTCCAGTGCCTGTCAGTAAAGGCACCAAAAATGATTGTAACTCTCTTATAGTTACCTCTACTTCCCTCCCTGCTGAGCCTGGAACTGGAGATGCTGCAAGAACGTTGTACCCAATTCTGTCCTGTGCATTCTCATATATCTCATATATCAATGGGTTATGCTGCCCCATTGTACAGATGGCTGGGGGTGGGGGATTGAGGCACTGAGGGAGACATGACTGGTCCAATTATCTCACAGGTAGGGAAATTCCTTTCTAGCTTTGGCGACCTCTTTATCCCTGGGGGAGTCCCTGTCACCTCTGCTAGGGTTCCCAGCTTTGAAGAGTTTTGACAGAACTTCTGGAAATGGAGGTGAAGAGGGGATAGTCCATTCCTTTCTGTCATTCCAGCTCCTTTAACCAGGCGTCACGGGTCGCATCTTCTTTTCCCTCAATCTTTTCTGGCGCTCCTCCAGCAGCTCTCAACACGCCCCACCCCTGTTTCCCAAAGGCCTTTCAAGAACCGCCCAGTGCAGGGCCACTACCACCCCTGGGCTAACTTGGGTACCCAGGGAAAGGCTCTGGGCCTTGCCCTTTTGATCCAACTGGTTGAGAGCCCCAGATAGACTCATGGACTAGTGAGAGAGCTGTTCTCAAGAGAAGCCAGACTCTTCCCAAGTCAGAACGCTAGCTCTGAGCATCCTCCTTTGGAGTCATGGACTTGCCCTTGCCTTTCTAGTTAAAAGGTGCCTGCACATGCCTGCCTATAAGAAAGTGCCTCCCTTGACCCTTCAGACGAGGAGGTTGTACTGATTCACACATATTCTGCCCGTCCCCCTTTGGAACACACGGATTTGTATGATGGTGGCTGGGGGGATGGGGTGGAGAAAAGGCTCATTGTATAACACAGATCAGAATTCCAGCTTTGGCCGGGGTTGAGGAGATTGGTCTGTGTGTGGAGTTAGGGCGTCAGTGGGGGCCTGGATTAACCAGGAGAGGGTTCAGCCTGTGGTCAGGGTTAAAACCAGTATTAGAAGTCAGGGCAGTTGTCTCATCTTTGAGGCATCCTATTCAAGAATGTCCAGTCCCTGTCAGGACCTGGGTTTAACTGGGATCCCTTGTTCTGAGAGGCAGTGAAAGGTCCGTAGAGTGGGCCTGGTGTCAAGCAAGTCACTTCCCCTCTTTGATCCTCAACTACTTCATCTAAACCATCGAGGAATCAGTTTTAATCTCCAAGGTTCCATCTAGTTCTGAGAATGTAATACTTTGGGTCTGTGGGAATTTTAAAAAAGCTATTCTATTGATCTTGTAGTGTTAAAAATAAGACAATGTAAGGGAAAAGAATCTGAAAACATGCAAAGTAACAAAAAGAAATGAAATAATGCTTTTCCTCCATTAAAAATATTATCAAAGTATCCCATGCTCGGTGTAGAATTTTGGAAAATACAGGAAACTATAAAAATCATAAAAATCATTTGTAATTCCACCACATAATTGACCATCACTAGTGTTCCAGTATTTTATTTATATTTATTATATATTTTAAATAAAAATGGAAGTATGCTATGTATAACTCATCCACAACCTGCATTTTTCATATAAAATGTACATTGCATTTTTTAATGTCAGCAACTATTTTTTGAAAACATGATTTTTAGAGACTCCGTACTATTATTCCATCCAACAAATGTGTCATAATTTATTTACCCTATCTTTTGTTGGGTGTTTAGGTTGTTTATCCTTTTTCCATTATTATAAATACAATTCCTTGTGAACATTCTTTGTACATATCTGATTTTAGGAACAACTGGATCAAGACATATACATTTTAAAATTTTATGATGAAATCTTTCAAACATATACAAAAATAAATTAGTATAACAAACTCCCATATACTCATCTCCTAGTTTCAATATTTACCAAATAATGGTTAATCTTGTCTCACCTACACCCTTACCCATTTCTTCCTGCCAATGGATTATTTTGGAAGCAAACCCTGAACATCATGTAATTTTAATATATGTATTTTAAATATTTTGACACACGGTACTGAACTGACCTATCAAAAATCTCGCTAGTTTACACTCCCACCAGAATATATTCACACCAGCTTTATTCACAATATACCAGTCACCACGAAGTGGAAAACAACCCAAATGACTATCACCAGGTGAGTGAATTTTTAAACATGGTATATTTATTACAACAGAAAACCCCTCGGTTATAGACAGGAGCAAACTACTGATACATGCAACTCAACAACGTGATGCTAAGTGAGAGAAAACAGACCAAAGTATTATGCAGCGCATAACCCTAGGATATAAACTCCCAGGAGTTACAAATGAAACCATAATAACAGAAAGCAGATCAATGGTTACCTGGCGACAGAGGTGGAAGGGACTGTACAGGGGAATGAGCCTAGTTTTGGGGTGACGAAAATGTTCTATCTTGATTGTGGTAGTGCTTTCATGTGGGGATATATATATGTCAAAACTCATTAAATTGGGGTCGCCTGGGTGGCTCAGTCGGTTGAGTGTCTGCCTTTGGCTCAGATCATGATCCCAGGGTCCTGGAATGGAGCTCCCCCGCTCCGGGCCCCCCCCCCATTGGGCTCCCTGCTCAGTGGGGAGCCTGCTTCTCCCTCTGCCTGTCGCTCCCCCTGTTTGTGCTCTCTCTGTCAAATAAATAAAATTTTTTTAAAAAACTCATTAAATTGTACCATTTAAATGGTTGTAGCTAAATATCTCCTCAATAAAGCTGATTCCTGAAACTGACAGAATATTATTTAAATAAATAAATAGTATTAAAATAAATAAATGTATACATATGTATTTGCCACCTTGCTGTATGTTGAGGGGTGCCTGGCTGCCTCAGCCAGTAGGGCATGCCACTCTTAATCTCAGGGTCGTGAGTTTGAGCTCCACGTGGGGTGTAGAGATTATTTTTTTAAAAATGCATCTCAATATGATCTCAATATGTGATTTGTGCTTCTTTAGTTATATTGAATATTTTTCCTAGTTCAGTGACCATTAGTATTTCTTGTTTTGTGAATTGCCAATTCCTGTGCTTTGCCTGGTTTTCCAATGAGATGTTGGTCTTTTTCTTGTGGATTTGTAAGTCTTCTTTTTATCTCAAAGCTACTACAACTTTGTCCTATATTGTAAGTACTCCTTGCCTTTAGGCTTTCTAATTTTCCTTGTGGCATTATCATTTTTAAAATACAGAAGTTTTGTTTTTCTTAAGTCAAACAGAGAAAGACAAATGTCAAATGATCTCTCTTACATGTTGAATCTAAAAACAAAACAAAACAAGCTCATAGATATGGAGAACAGGTAGGCGATTGCCAGAGGTGTGGGGGGTGAAGGGTAGAAGAAATGGGTGAAGGGGATTAAAATGTAGAAGTGTTACATTTTTACATAGCCAAAACTATATTTTTGTATCCTTTATTGTTTCTTGGTTTATCTCCATGCCTAGAAAGACTTTCCCTACTCTCAAGATCAAAGGAATATTCATTCACCTATGTTTTTAAAGATTTTATTTATTTATTTGACAGAAAGAGAGAGACAGCCAGGGAGAGAGGGAACACAAGCAGGGGGAATGGGAGAGGAAGAAGCAGGCTCCCAGCGGAGG
>NW_023255230.1:0-10350 GCF_002007445.2 Ailuropoda melanoleuca
CCTGCTTTCCCCCCCCCCCCCACTTCCTTCCCTAGAAATAACCACCCTCAATAGTTTGGCCTACCTGACTTTTGTTTTTATATATATATAATATGATCTAATATGTACTACATATGTAAGCTATACATACAGTATAAAATATATATATATAATTATACAATATGTGCAGTAAATCAGAATTTAAACTTCACAAAATCTTAAGAAGAACATTATTATTATTTTTATTTTAGATTTGAGAAAAATTGAGGCTAAGAGAGGTTAATTAGTTTTCCAAGGTCACCCAGGTGGAAAGTGCAAGAGCTAGGACTTGAACCTGACCCTGCTGTTTCATCTGAGCGCTTGTGGGGTTATCAGAGTTGCCTCTGGACGGCCAGCATCAGATCACCTGGGGAGCTTGCTGAACTATAGACTGTCACCTGCCACTCAGTCCAGGGGCCTGATTCAGGATGAGGCCCTAGACTATAGTGTGGCCACCAACCATGGCTGCTTCTGATGTATGCCGAGGTTTGCACACATGCTCATCTGATGGCATCCAGGTTGGTCTCCTGCCGTCTAGCACTCGTCTACCCCGGCCAGAGGGCTACTTCCCACTGTTCACTTGGGCAAATTAACTTCTCTTGGCCACGGTCGTCTTATCTGTAAAATGGGGATGGTAAATAATAATGCCTCGCTCATAGGGTTGTAGGAGGCTTAAATGAGGCTAACAGACAGAAAGTGGTTAGAACAGCACCCGCCAGGGGCGCCTGGGTGGCTCAGTCGGTGAAGCGTCTGCCTTGGGCTCAGGTCATGATGCCAGGGTCCCAGGACCGAGCCCTAGTTTGAGCCCCGAGTTGAGCCCTGCGGCGGGCTCCGCGCTCAGTGGGGAGTCTGCTTCTCCCTTCTCCGCTGCCCCTCCTCCCTGCTTGTGCATGCGCTCTCTCTCTCAAATGAATGAATAAATGAATGAATGAATGAATGAATAAAATCTTTGAAAAAAATTTATAAAAAACAAAATAGAGCAGCAGCTGGCTGCTGTGGTTCTTAGCTTGGGTCTTTCCTGAAGGCAACCGCCCAAACGTCCTGCTTGGGTCTGCAGCTGGGTCTAGAAAGATCCAGCTGGGTGAAGGCCGTTCCCTGTCCATTGGTTCTCTTGACTGGCAGTGGCAAGGAGCGCCAGAGCGTCCAGCCTCCTCGAGAGGCTTTTCCCGGTGTCTATCCTACTTCTCTCCCGCTGTTGTTTGTGGATGCGGTGGCGTCTAGCCAGATTCCCCGAGTGGACCATGGTGCTCATTCCCAGCTGAGTGGCGCACCATGTCAGCGTGCTCCCGAGAACTGGTCTCTGCCTACAGGACTGCCTTGCCCAGAGCTGAGGACTTGGGGCTTACGTGCCCCCGTGCCCCCAGTGGGGGTGGCCTGCCATCAGTGACTAACGGACATGAGGTATATAAAGGGATATAAAGGCATGGCCCCTGTGTCATGTATGGGGAGGAATGACTCTGTGATCCCCCCACCCCCTTCAGCCAGGGAGTCGGGCTGAGGCTAAATCTCCAGTTTCACTTCGCTTCTCCCCCTGCTGTACACGGCTTCCCTCCTGTCTCTCCTTTTTTCTCCCCAGAGCCCTCCCTCAATAATTCACTTGCACAAGGACCTGTGTCTGGGGCTCTGCTTCTGGGGAACCCGACCGGTGACGCTGCTGGGCACCACGGCCTGCAGTAATGACCCTTGCGCTGCTCAGAGACCATTACCAAGCCATCGCGTGTCCTCTCTGTCCCCCACTTAAGTAATTAGCTCCCCCCCAGGGCCTGTTTTCTAGCCTCTCCTCAGAAGCTGGCGTGGGGGTGAAAGAATGATAAATGAGAGAGGGAGCCGTGGTGCGGTATGAAGCTGAGAAACGCAGTCACCTGGGAGCCAGAACTGTGGGAAGGTCCCGCTCCAAACCGAGCGTCGGGACCACCGGCTGGAGGCACTGATTTGCCTCACCTTCCTGCATATTTGCAGCCTGAGGTCAGGAGCCCCGAATGCCTACAAAATGATGTTAGTTCATGCCTCTTGCTACTGATGCAGGGAGCTTGACATAGTGAAAGCTGGACACTTGGACATACAGAAGACTTTGCAACCTGTGTATGTGTTGCATGGCGGGTTTGGAGGGACAGGAAGGCAGTGCAGATCCACAGGGAACGGTTGTCCCGCCCACCACCTGTTGGCTGAACACCTTCTTGACAAATATCTATTGACATCAGAGCCTTCGTGTTTCTTTCTGCAGTGCACTTCCCTGAATACTGTCTTTCCAGAAACCGTTGGGTAGGCAAGTAATACTGCTGTACTGTTGCACTTTTTTTTTTTTAAAAGTATTCTCAGTGACCAGCGTGGGGCTTGAGCTCACAGTCCGGAGACCAAGAGTTGCCTGCTTTACCAACTGAGCCAGCCAGGCGCCCTGGACATTTGGTTTTTAACTCTTTTTCTTAGTTCTGTGAATGAAATCATATGTGGCCGTTTCCTTCCCTTTAGCGCTCAGGGCTGGAGAAGGCCTTGAAAGGGGATTTCAGATATAATTAAGGATGCTTTGGTTCTCTGTGAAAATTACTTGTGATTTCAATACAAAATATGATAACGCTAATTAGGGCAATGTGTAAAGAAACACAACTTTCTGTGTAAATTTTAGCTCACAAATAAATGCTTACTCCTCTTCCAATTTTTCTTCTTTGGCTTCGAGGAGAAACTTTAATTTATTCCCAGCTATGTTTCACTGCATTTTGAAAAACATCAGGTTTGCACCCAAAGCAATCTATCGATTCAACACAATCTCTATCAAAACTCTAGCAGCATTTTTTACAGAAATAAAACAATCCATCTTAAAATGTGTATGGAACCACAAAAGACCCTGAACAGTCAAAGCAATTTGAGAAAGAAGGACAGAGCTGGAGGCATTATGAACCCTGATTTCAAACTATACTTCAAAGCCATAGTAATCAAAAAAGTATGGTACTGTCAGAAAAACAGATGCATAGATCAATGGAACAGAATGGAGAGCCCAGAAACAGACCCATGCACATATGGTTAATTAATTTATGATGAAGGAGGCAAGAATATACAATGGGAAAAGGACAGTCTCTTCAATAAATATTGTTGGGAAAACTGGACAGCCACATGCAAAAGAATGAGACTGGACTGTATTACACCATACACAAAAATCAACTCAAAAAATGGACCAAGGAATTGACTATAAGACCAGATACCATAAAATTCCTGAAAGAAAACATAGGCGGTAAACTCCTTGACATCACTCTTGGCGATATTTTTTGGATCTGACTCCAACGGCAAAGGCAACCCAGGTGAGAATAAACAAGTGGGACTACATCGACCTAAAAATCTTCTGCACAGCGGAGGAAACGCTCAATGAAGTAAAAAGGCAACCTACGGAATGGGAGAAAATATTTGTAAATCATATATCCAATAAGGTATTAATATCCAAAATACACAAAGAGCTCATACAACACAAGAGCAAAAACCAAACCGTCCAATTAAAAAATGGACAGAGGACCTGAATAGATCTTTATCCAGGGAAGACATATAAATGGCCAACAGGCACATGAGAAAGTGCTCAACATCGCTCATCATCAGGGAAATACAAACCATAATGAGGTATCGTTTCACACCTGTCAGAATGTCTAGTGTCAAAAAGACAAGAAATAACAAGTATTGGCAAGGACGTGCAGAAAAGGGAACTTTCACGCACTCTTGGTGGGAACGTAAATTGGTGCAGCGGCTGTGGAAAACAGTATGGTGGTTCCTCAAAAAACTAAACCTGGAACGATCCAGTAATTCCACTTCTAGGTATTTAACCAGAGAAAAAGAAAACACTAATTTGAAAAGATATATGCGCCCTTATGTTCGTTATTTACAATAGCCAGGAGATGGACGCAACCAATTCATCGATGGATGAATGGATAAAAAAGATATGGTACGTATATAGACAATGAAATACAGCTCAGTCATAAAAAAGAATGAGATCTTGCCATTTGCGACAACACGGACCCAGAGGGTAGGATGCCAAGTGAAATAAGTCAGACAGAAAAAGACAAATACCATATGATTTCACTTACACGTGGACTCTGAAAAACAAAACAAACGAGCAAACAAAACTCACAGATGCGGAGAACAGATTGGTGGTTGCCGGAGGGGAGGGGGGTTGCGGTGGGTGAAATGGGAGAAGGGGGTCAAGAGGTACAAACTTCCAGCCATAAAATAAATAAGTCATGGGGCTGTAACATACAGCATGGCAACTATGGTCAACAACATCGGATTGCATATTATGTAACTTTATATGGCGGCGGGGGGAAGCTAGACTTACTGCGGTGAACATTTCACAGCGTATACACAGATCGAATCCTTATGTTGCGCACCTGAAACTAATATAATGTTATATGTCAATTATACCTCAATTAAAAAAAATGTCAGGCCTGGATAAACCTTTCCAGCTCCCTCATCACAGAGGGAGGATGTGGATGTGGTTTATGGGAAAATTGGGCAGACGGCACTGAGTTCCCACGTACCCCAGTTCCCCCCATTAGAAGACTGGTCCAATATTGGTACGTTGTCATTAAACAATCTCCATAGTTTCCATTAGGGTTCACGCTCTGTGTTTTACTATGGGTTTTGATACATACATAATGTCATATATCCATCATTATAGTGTGACACAAAGTAGTTTCACTGTCCTAAACGTCGTCTGTGTTCCATATCTTTGTCCCTGCCTCCCTCTCTGGAGCCCCCTGAATCTCTGGCAACCACCAATCTTTCCTGTCTCCATAGTTTCATCTTTTCCAGAAAGGTCATGTAGTTGGACTCATACAGCGTGTAGCCCTTTCAGTTAGTAACATGCATTTAAGGTTCCTCCTTGTCTTTTCATGGCTTGACAGTTCATTTCTTCTTAGCGTGAAACGGTATTCCATTGTCTAGATGTGCCTGCCGCTTACTATACACTAGACCATGATGCGAGCGCTAAAGAGATCCGAAAGGGGCAAAGAGTCAGTGTCTACCCTCGAGGAACTTCTAGTCTAGCCGGGGAGAGAAGACGCACATAGCCATACAAAGTCAGCTAATAATTAAGCAGTAAGTCAGGTGGGCTGAAAGACACCCATGGAATGAGTAACTGCTGCTGCAGCCACGGCACAGGAAAAGATCGAGAAGGTTCTACAGCAGAAGTGCAGTGGGACAGGGGCAGGGCGAGACAGAGAGGATGGAGAGGGGACTCAGGAAGGCTCTGTGTGTCTCACCTTTTGATCCTGCATCCCCTCACCCAGGCTGTGCACAGAGAAAAGAGGAAGGGAAATGATGTGCCCACAGTGTGTCCGTTTCTCTGGCGGGAGACTGTCCCCGCACGGGGAGTTTGGCAATTAGCTCGCAGGTGGGTGAGCTCATTCCCTTTCTCAACAGGTGAGCAACGAGTGCCAGGGAGCTGGTGTCTTTATTAAGTTCCATCTCCAGGCAGCAAAGCCTCTCAAATCTTTAGCTAACCTCGTGTGTGTGTGTGTGTGTGTGTGTGTGTGTGTGTAGTATAAACTTTATTTTAGAAGAGATCATTTTTTTATACTTTTATTGTGGCAACATAGGTTGTAGGATACTAGGACATTTTTATTCCAGTCGTCATATTTTTTCTGCATTAAAAAAAAAAAAAGCACGGAATGCTTCCTGAATTCGCATGTCATCATCGTGCACGGGCCACGCTGTTTGCCTCTGGATCGGCCTGATTTTACCATATGCGCTGCCGAAGCGAGCACTGTGCCATGTTTTAATGTAGTAAACTACACATAACATAAATTTGACCATCGTAAGTGGTTTTTAAAATGGTTTATTTATTTATTTTGGGGGGAGGGGCAGAGGGAGAGGGAGAGAGAATCTCAAGCAGACTCCCTGCTGAGCTCAGAGCCCAATGCGGGGCTCGATCTCACCACCCTGAGACCAGGACCTGAGCCAAAGTCAAGAGTCGGACGCTTAGCCGACTGAGCCACCCAGGGCCCCATCTGAAGCATTTTTAAGTGTACGGGGCAGTGGCCTTAAGACATCACCACCACCCACCTCTAGAACACTTTCATCTTCCCCAACAGAAACTCTGTACCCCTTAAATACTAACTTTCCATTCTCCCCAGTGCCCCGGCCCCTGGCAACCACCATCCTACTTTCTGTCTCTATGAATGCAACTGCTCTCAGGACCTCATCTAGGCAGAGTCATGCAGTATTTGTCCTGTCGTGACTGGCTCGCTGTTCTCCAGAGCAGCTGCCCCATTCTGTGTTCCCACCAGCGGGGAGCAAGGGTTCCAGTTTCTCCCCATCCTTGTCAACACTTTGTATTTTCTGTTGGTTGGTTGTTTTTAATCATGGTCATCCTATCGGATGTGAAGTGGTCTCTCGTTGTGGTTTTGATTTCTTCAGTGAAACCCATTTGGTGGGGAAGCCGTGGAGAGTCATGATTCTTGAACGGAATGTTCACTGGGGTGGGACTCAGCTTTGGGCATCAGAAGGCCCAGCCTGCCCACCTTTGGCAGTTCACTGGCTCTCTAGGGCCAGTTGTATAAAATATGTATAAAACGTTGAAATCCCTTCCATGTACCTCCTCCTTCCTCAACAATTGTTAGTACTATTACTTCATAGGTAAAAAGTCCTCCTAAATATTTAAATGCCCACATAGGCGCATAGAATTGTGTTTTATCTTTCATTGATGCATTTTTTAAATTTTATTTTAATGTTTGTTTGTTTATTTATTTATTTATTTATTTTAGGAATCTCTATACCCAACGTGGGGCTCGAACTCACAACCCCAAGATCAAGTGCCCCGTGCTCCTCTGGCTGAGCCAGCCGGGTGCCCCTATTTTGTAAACATCAAGCAAGTTCAAATACGGGGGACCTAAAGGCTGGGTGCTGGATGCGGGGGAGGAGAGGAGCACAGAATTGGGAGCCATCCTTCGTGTCCCCTTTCTCCCACCTCTGTTGGCAAGATTTGTGTTTCTGTTTTTGCAACACATTCCAGTGCCTGTTGTCAGGCACACACGAAGACTTTGCAGGAAAGCCAAGGCCAAGGCTGGGCGAATTTGGTCACAAGGCAGTGAGCCACTTTTAGATTTGGACACTTTCTTACTTATGAAAACAGGGAAAGGAAGATCAGCAGAAAGTGCTGGCTCCCTGGGGCGTCGTCCCAGCCCCAGAACGGGTGCCATGAAATAAAAGGGCCTGGATGGTCTATTTCCAGGCTGGCAGTACACAAACGAGGCGGTTTTGTGGCCCGTGGTCCTGTCCTGTGGCAGGATGAATGAAGGTCTCATACCTCATCAAAACCCAGGAATTTCTCCTGCAAGCCTCCCAGGGGAGATAAGGAGGTGTTACGGCTGAATGAGGTACCCCCCCCCACCGCAATTCGTACGTTGGGGCGCTCACCTCCAGTCCCTCAGAATGTGACTGTATCTGGAGTCAGAGCCTGTGAAGAGCTGCTGACATCGAAGTCCGGTCCTGTGGGTGGGCCCTCATCCAATCTCCCGGTGGTGTCCTTGTAAGAAGAGGAGATTAGGACACGACCCCGCACACAGAGGGAAGAGGACGTGAACACACCGGAAGAAGATGGCCATCTCGAAGCCAAGGAGGGAGGCCTGGAGCAGGTTCCCCCTCACAGCCCGTGGAAGGAACCAACCTGGCTGGCGCCTTGATTTGGCATCTAGCTCTGGAACTGTGAGAAATCGCATTTCTGTCGTTTAAGCCCCCCAGCCTGTGGGACGGGAGGAGAATGGAAGACAGCCTCAGAGCCGGTCCCCACAGACCTCCATCTTCTTGCGTTCTCCCTGGACCCAGAGCAGCTGCGGTTCAAGCCCTGCCTGCGTGGCCACGTGGCCGGGCACTAGGACACCGTGGCAGAGCTATTCCTAGGCGAACACTTGCTTGTAACCCGCTTTGTGGGTAACGAGATAGTGCGCTAGCCATGGCTTTCAAAGATTTTAATGTCCCTGTATATGTTCACTTGTAAAGTATTGTTTTAACTTTAACATTTTTATTTTAAGGGGCACCTGAGTGGTTCATTTGGTGAGGCATCCGTCTCTTGATTTCGGCTCAGGTCACGATCTGACTCGTGAGACTGAGTCCCCTGTCAGGCTCCATGCTGGGCGTGGAGCCCGATTAAGATTCTCTCTCCCTCTGCCGCTCCCTCTCTTTTTCCCTCTCCCACTCTAAAATATATATATATATATATTTTTTTTAAATCAGACTATATTTTGTCTACCTTTTTGCAAGACACTTTTTTTTCACCTGATGGGCAATACCGTGGGCCGTGCCACGGATAGTCTTACAGTGGCCTCCTGAATCCTGGATCACTGCTGTAGTAGCATACTCTTGAGGCCAACACTTCCACGGGAGGTCTCCTGAGTCCCCACCTCCGTTGTGATGGCGCAGGTGACTTGACAGGTGAACCAGTAAGAACACCCTTGTGTGGGCGGCACCTGGGTGGCTCAGTCGGTTAAGCGTCGGACTCTTGATTTCAGCTCAGGTCATGATCTCTGGGTGGTGGGATCGAGCCCCGTGTCGGGCTTTGTGCTCAGCTCAGAGTCTGCTTGGGATTCTCTCTCTCTCCTTCTCTCTCTGCCCCACCCCCTGCTCGTGCGCTCTCTGTCTCTCTAAAAAATAAAATAAATAAATCTTAAAACAAAAGAGGACTGTTGTGTTTTCAACACCAAAGTCATGGTGGCTTAGCATAGGACAGTGGCAATGAAGATGGAGAAAAGTAGATACATCGGAGATATGTAAAGTGTATGTCGAATCTCATCCTCCCCGTTGCATTGCACCCCCTTCCCTAGCTCATGTGTGAAAAGTCTTTAAATATTGAATACCCACAAATCTCCATGTATAAAGTTCTGTTTTACCTTTTGTTTGCTTAAAAAGTGGAATAACACAATGTCTATCTCTATATTTTAATATCTGTATTTTTGCAGGATGCTTTTTTTCTGACTTGACAGCATGTGGGCAGCTTTACACATCAGAACCCACATATCTCATTCCCCTTTTTTACCAGCTACATACTATTCCAAGTCAGGATTAAGCATTAGACTGTGTATGTGTGTATATACATATATATATATATATATATTTTTTTTTGTAATAGTCTCCAGTGAAGCCTAATGCAGGCCTCAAACTCATGACCCCAAGCCCAAGACCTGAGCTGAGATCAAGAGTTGGACGGTTAAACGACTGAGCTAGCCAGGTGCCCCTCGATAATAGTTTTAACCATATCATTTTTAGTAAACACAGAGGTTGACCCCACTATTTTTTAGAAGATTTTATTTATTCATTTATTTGAGAGAGAGAGACAGAATGAGGGCAAGCACGGGGAGGGACAGAGGGAGAAGGAGAGACAGAATCCCAAGCAGACCCTGCACTGAGCACGGAGCCTGACTCGGAGATGGATCCCACCACCCTGAGATCACGACCTGAGCCGAAACCAAGAATCAGATGCTTCACGACTGAGCCACCCGGCTGCCCCTTGACCCCACTGGTTTTAGCGTGACAATAAACACCCTTGGGCATTCGGGCTTATTCTCTTGGCGGCTTCTGTAAGACAGATTCCAGATGGAAAGACACCCGACAGAAATGTGTTTCTATGAGCCCCCAAAGTCACATAAAAGAATGTTCACAGCAGGACTATTTACAACAGCCCCGAACTGGAAGCCACGCAGACGTCCTTCAGCAGTGGAACAGAACAATCAAGCATGGTCTGGCTGTGCAATGGAATTCTATACAGCCACAAAGATGAATGTTCTGCCTTGCAGAGCAATACAGATGAGGCTTGAAAAGACAATATTTGGTGAAAGGAGCTGGACACAAAAGAATATACACTATATAATTCCGTTCACGGTATGTTCAGAAACAGGTGGATCCTGCTAGGGGGTCAGGATAGTGGTTACCTGGGGGATTTACCGGGTAGGAGAGAGCACGGGGGCTTCTGGGCACTGATAATGCCCTCTTCCTTGTTCCAGGCCACAGTTACATGGGTGTGTTTCGTGTCTGAGCCAAACACTTATGATCTGTGGCCTTTTCTATATGCACGCGCTATTTCCATAAAAAGTTTCCCTATATTTCTTTAAAGGTGTACGTCTTTAAAATAATAATTGGAACTACAAATCAGCCTCCAAAAAGGTTGCACCCTTCTACACGCACACCAGGAACGCACACACGTTCTCCTTCCCCCACACCCTCGCCAACAGCGATGCTAGGAAGCGGTTTGATTTTTTTTTTAAAAGATTTTATTTATTTATTTGACACAGATAGAGACAGCCAGAGAGAGAGGGAACACAAGCAGGGGGAGCGGGAGAGGAAGAAGCAGGCTCCCAGCAGAGG
>NW_023255231.1:0-10790 GCF_002007445.2 Ailuropoda melanoleuca
AATGAATCATGGAACACTACATCAAAAACTAAGGATGTACTGTATGGTGACTAACATAACATAATAAAATAATAATAATAATTAATAAATAAAATAAATAAATAAAGCTATTGAGCACCTAAAAAATAAAATAAATAAATAAATAATAAATAAATAAATAAAAAGTAGCCAGTTACTTTACTAGGAAAATGAATTTATTTGGGAATAGCAGAGGAACTGCAATTCAGGACATACAAGCTATCATGAACCATAAGCAAGTCAGAAGAGATAAAGGGAAGTTCAGCTTTTGTTAGATTTTAGGAAGAAATTGGATGGGTTGTTTCGAACAGAAGTTCATTAGAGAGAACAAGAGTTTGAGCTTGTGGCGGTTTCTCACTGGCTGCAAGTGTAGTACATTGTTGCTGGGACAAGAAAGGATCTTCTTTCTTTTTCTTAAAAGTGGGAGATAAAATTCCTAAGTGAAAAATGTCCTCTCATATCAAAATAATTCTTATCTTTCTTCTTCCTGCTGGTTATGTAGGCTACAATTAGTACAGTGGTAAGTGCATGAAAGCTCCCCCTTTAGGGTTTTCCAACTCCATTTTAAATGAGGTTTACTTTATTTATTTTCACAGCTGCCAACAAAAATCATATGAGTTCTTTTTTTAAAGCAAATGAATGTGTTCTAGTTCAAAATGGCAATGTAGGAAGATCACGAATTTATGTCCTCCCATGGACATAACAAATCTGCAGCTACATATGGAACAAATTCTTCTGAAAAAAAAACTGAACTCAATCAGAGCAGGAAAAAAAATGAAAAAAAGTGAAGATAGCTGAAGGGGTTTATTATACATCAAGCAGACCAACATTTATATTACAGATGTCCCAGAAGGAAAAGAGGGAGAGAAAGAGACAGAAAAATTATTTGAAGCAATGAAAGGTAGAAACTTCTCTAACCTGGGGAATAAAAGAGGCATCCAGATGCACGAAGTCCAGGGTTCCATGTCAAAATTTAAGGAAAAAGAGAAATGCTTAAAAGCAGCAAGAGTAAAGACAACTTATAACATAAAAGAGAACTCCCATAGGACTATCCGCAGATTTCTCAGCAGACCAGAATACAGTGGCATAATATATTAAAAGTCCTGAAAGAAACAACCTTCTAACCAAGAATATTTTATCTGGCAAAGTTATCACTCAGAATTGAAAGAGAGATAAAGACATTTCCAAACAAGCTAAAGCCAAAAAAAGTTCATCAATCTTTAAATCGGCCTTCTAAGAAATGTTAAAAGAACTTCTTTAAGCTGAAAAGAAAGGGTGCTACTGAGGAGGAAGAAAACAGGAAAGTATAAATCTCATTGGCCATTGTAAATATATAGTAAAAATAGCAAATTAATCACTTATAAAGGCAATATAAAGGTTAAAAGACAAGGTAGACAATAACTACAATAATTAGTTAAGGGACATACAAGATAAAAAGATGTAAAATATGGCAACAAAAATATAAAATATGGTAGTGGGAGAAGAGTACATATGTAGCACTTTAGAATGCCTCAAACTTCTTGTTATGAAGTTAAAATAGATTTATAAATATAAGTTGTTATAAGTAAGCCTCAAGGTAAATCCAAGCAAAACCTATAAAGAGAAGTAACAAGTGCTGGCGAGGATGTGGAGAGAAGGGAATCCATGTGCACTACTGGTGGGAATGTAAATTGGTGCAGCCACAATAGCAAACAGAATGGACGTTCCTCAAAAATTTAAAAATATAACTACCATATGATCCAGCAATTCCATTTCTGGGTGTTTATTCAAAGAAAACAAAAACACAAATGTGAAAATATATATATGCACCCCCATGTTCTTCGAAGCATTATTTACATAGCCAAAATATGGTAAAAACCTGTGTCCATCGATTGTTGAATGGATAAAGAAAATGTAGCATGAATTTACTACGGAATATTATTCACCCATAAATAGAAAGAAATCTTGCCATTTGCAACAACGTGAATGGATCTTAAGGGCATTATGCTAAGTGAAATAAGTCAGACAGAGAAAAACAAATACTGTGAGATCTCACTTATATGTAAAATCTAAAAAAAGTTCATAGATACAGAAAACAAATTGACAGATTGGTGGTTCCCAAATGTAGGAGTTGGAGAGATGGGTGAAATGGGTGGAGGGAGTCCAAAGGTACAAACTTCCAGTAATAAAATAAATAGTCATGGGGATAATGTACAGCAGGGTGACTAAAGGTAGTAATACTGTATTAAATATTAGCAAGTTGCTAAGAGAGTAAACCTTAAAAGTTCTCATCACACACACAAATTTTTTATAACTATGTATGATGATGGATGTCAACTTGACGTATTGTGATGATCATTTCACAATATATACAAATATCAAATCATTATGTTATATACCTCAAACTAATATAATGTGTCAATTATAACTTAATAAAAAAGTTCATTTATAAGCTCTTATCCCACTATATCAATATAATTCACTTGTCCTTATAATTATACTTGAATGCCCATGAAAATTTATGAGACATTAAGCAAAAATAGCCATCATAATTTATTTTTTTGCTAAATCAGGCAAATATCTTTTAGAAGCAAAGAACCTAAAAAGTTAAACATATAGCTTTTCCCTTTTGCTCTTTTTTTACTGCTTTCATTCATTTTTTATTGTTCATTTGAGTTTATTCTTAGATCGGATTTACAATATTATTATCTTAAACATCTAGTAGAGATAATATTATCTTATTCAACTAGTAAACCCAACTAGAATAAATGTCTGCTCGTTACACTTAACATTGATAACTCAGAAGACATATCCATTTTTATTAAACCAACAATATTAAACTAATCTTACTTGTCAAAGATTTACTCATATCACTTGTGAACTTGAAAAACATTTGGGTTTGTTTCTATATTTCTAGGAGTTTTAGAAATATTTAATTTAAATAAGTGGTCATTTATCTCTAATCCAAAGTGAATAGAATCCCTTTAAAGGATTTTATAAAACAATTTTTAAATTTCATCTGGAGCTAGAAAAATATTACATATACATAACATATGCATATGTACACACTTAAATTAACATATAAACAAATACAAATAGAGATCTTATAGTTTTTATTCTAACATTTTCCTTCTGAGTCAGTAAAACATGGTAATATAAAAATCACTGATTTATCTCCACTTTATCTTTTCATCCAAATTGTGTCTGAAAATGTGATGAGTTTACTTATGAAAGGGATGAGTCTTTTACCAATATTTGTGAAGACTTTTATGACTTTGTTTTGCCCTGATATGTAATCTTATACAAGCTATAGACTACCTTTTAGGCTGAGGAGACAACCAGTGGCTATTCTGAATGTCTCCAAAGCCATCCAAGTGGATAAAATATTCAGTTTATTTCCAATCAACCTTTTTTCCTTTCAGCTTCAGAAAGTAACTTCTTCCCTGAGTCCTTTAAGAGCCCCCAATGTTGGGGCAAGGACCTAAGTTCGAACAACAGAGGGGCTGGAATAGGAAGGGCAAAGTTCCAGCAGGGTGCATACAGGGATGGAGGAGAGGGGTTTGAAGAAGGATATATTAAAGGATTCGGAGGAACTGGAGGGAAGATCAAAGACAGCAGTAAAAGGAGAAAGGAGGAACAGAGGTGATAGGAAGGAAGAGGTTTTAGAGGAGTCAGTTGGTACTGATCTTGTTTCTGAAAGAGGTCACTGAAGTTCTAAATTTTCTTTAGTAAAACCACGCCAACAAGAAAGGAAGCAGACAAAACTGGTTGCTCCTATTGTCAACAGTGTCAAAAAAGAGATTCTCAGACAACTCAGAAGCTCCCATGTTCTTAACTAATGGTACCTTTATAGTTATAAACGGAGAATCTTGGGACTTTAACACAACTTCTGTTGCTTGCTGTGGAACAGAGCCTCTTATAAACAGAGATGCCTAGGACTCTAAACCAGCCTCTGTTTGCCTATCACTCTAAAGCAAATCTTATAAACAGCTGCTTGGCTGGAACTTTAACCCAGCCTTTTATAAACAGAGAAACTTAGAAAGCTAACTTGGCCTCCACTCATCTGGGACCCTAACCCAGCTTCTAGAGTATACTTATAATCTTAGGAACCAAAATATGCCCTTACCAGTTTCAATAGACATTTGTCCAGAGCCAGTGGATCCCTGATCAGTCAATCAGGAATGAAGACAAGGGCTTCAAAGGTGCCCACTTAAGGTCTTGGGTAAGTGATCCAGTAGTCCAGTGATAAATGTGATCTGATCCTATCTGAATCACAGCACCAGAACTGCCAAAGAGAAAAACAGAGCTGGAGAATAGTTTATGTGGTAAAAACAGATTTTATTCAAGATTAGTACACTAGGGGAAAAGAAACTTCATAATAGAACTAAGCTCAGCTCTGAATACAGCGTGAGTAAGTGGGAGTTTATGGCCAAGGAGCAGGGTTGGGAGTCAGTGGATGAAAATTTACCAAGAGGAAACAGAGGTAAGGAGGATTCTGGATGAATTGACCTAACACGATCAGGATTGCTGAAGGCAGGCCAGGTTGATCAGACATCAGCTAGGGTATGGTGGAGGATGAGGAATATCAGATATTGAGAGTGATCAAATATCAGACATCAATAGAAGGAAGTTCTTGCTAGACTGACGTAGCAGAGTTTTTGCTAAAACTGGATTTTATACGGAAGTGCACAGTTGGGCTGAGGAGAAGTTTCGGGAGCCTGACTGAAGTTCGTTCAAGCAAAGCATCTTTGTCAATGGTATGTTTTAAAATGTTTCCTCTTTCAAAATATCTATTATCATTATGGTAGCCACATGTAATTAGCAGAGAATTTTCTGCTTAAATTAGAAAATTTTTTAATAATTTCACCCTCATACAAGAATAGACACCCTCACACTTACTCACCCTTAAATACCAATGGGGTTTATAAAACCAAAGAGGGTAGCATGGGGCTTGAGGTACATCACAGCAGGGAATAAAATATTGTCTGTACCTGGAATAAGAAGGCCTGACTTCAAGTCCCAGCTCCGTATTGGCTAACAGGTAACTGCCTAATCTGTGATTTCCTCATCTATAAAAAGGAAAACATTTAACTTTGAGATTTTTCTGGCCAAAAGAATTAATTAGCTCTGTAATCATCTGGACTTCCACCTGTTATCTTCTATAACACGACTTAGAACAGCTGTTCTCAAACTTGAGCATCATCGAATAACCTGAATGGTTGTTAAGCCTCCCATTGCAGGGCCCCACCTCCAGAGTTCCTGATTCAGTAGGTGTACAGCAGAGCTAAGAATTTGCATTTCTAATTAAGTCTCTGGGGATGCTGATATTCCTGTCTAGGGACTATACTTGCAGAAGTACTGCAATATAACAACATCATACAGCCATTCAGTAGGGTGGTACCCCAGGGGCTACTAACTTCAGGGCAGAGTGAACTAAATCATATTCAAGAGGTTAACTGAAAATTAGTGATTTCTTAAACCTTTTTATTGAGAGTGATTCCTATTTGTATGTTCCCATCCAGGAAGGAGAGAATTTAGACCAATAATGACATTAGTGATTGCTTTTCCTGCTGGCATTTGCCATTCTTTTAAAGAATTATGCATCCTAAATGGAAATGTCAGATCATGTTCTGAATTTTTTTATTGGCTTGGTTTGAAACTCTACCACACTCTCAGATGGGGGGTGGGCAAAGTCTCCATTTACAATATTACATAACAGACACACCCTAAACCTATGTTGCTATTGATGAGCTGATATACAATATTTTACTTTCAAAGAAAAGTCAATGATAAAAGGAATAAATGTCCCCTTTATTTGCTATTTTAAAATTTTATTTATTTTTATATTTTTACAAAGTTGACTTTGTGCCTTTTGGGGGTAAAGTCAGGTTGTTCTAATTACATTTATAAAATGAAAGCTTCCTCTGTTCCCCTAATGTCTCAACATTTTTATTCCTTTGCATCTGGATATTTTTAGGGCCTAATATGCAACTTGATGGTTCTGTGAGAAAACCAACTGACTGTGCAAATATGCATTAAAGCAGTGGGAATTTGGGTTACCTTGTCCAGGCAATGCTGACAGAAGCACTGTACATACGAGAAGGCAAATACGATTTTTAAAATAATAATAATGGCAAATACATTTACTGAGCTGGGAAAGTGTGTGGATTGTTTTTGTTATTGTTCTTTGTTAGGTTTTGTTTTAATACATTTACCAGATATTAGTAAATGTGCTGTGGCCAAGAAAGATGGGTCATCTGCCTTAGTTCCTCTTTTCAAAAAAAATTCAACCTAAAACCATCTATTAAAATTTTTTATATTTTATGTTAATTTCCTCTGAAGGATTCCAGCTAAACCTGACATTTGTGAGAAATGAAATTAGTAGATATATTATTTTTTTGTACATAAGTTATAAAGTGATTATAGTTGTTCTTAAATCAAACTCACTTATTTGGAATTATCAGGAGAATGACAGTCAATTACTCAGATGGTACTATTTAGTCAAAATATCAAATTGACAATGGATTTTGTTTTGTTCCTATTCTTAATCTGAAGTTTGGTTTATGTGGTATAATCTATGACTCTGGTATGATTAATACTACGACCATTTTAATACCTATTTTTAAGCTTCCGAGCTTTCATGATTATTGTCCCCATCCTTGTCATTAATAATGGCCATCTGCACTTCTTTCCCTTTAATGAGTGGAGCGATTTTACTTTATCATCAGTATGTTCCGGGAATAGCACTGTTAATGCTATACTCAGACAAAAAAATGCCTGAGGTAATTATGAAATTTCAAAATTAAAATATTTCCCCAAGCTTTGTAATATTCATTTCAGGCATAAGCTCACCACCATTTCTAACTAACAAATATCCAGTAAAGCACTTATACCAAATCAATCCTTTTTTTGAATCTGAAATGAATAAAATCAGTGAAAAAAAATAAACTCTGCTGTTCTAATACTATTATTCTAACCAGTGCCCCAATTAGAGCTAAACTTTATTACCTTTCAAAATATCTCTTACTTTTCCTTTTTTAAAATTTAAAGTAAATCTGAAAGTAAAAAGAAAAATGAGCCATACTTGCTAGTTCATAATACCTAGTATCAGGACTAATGTCTACACATTTTGGCTATGTCTGCATAATCCTTTAAAGGTCACTGCTTCTTAATAACCTGAATTCTCTAAAGGCTAAATTTGTGTTCTATAGCACCAAATAATGATTTTGGCTCTGTATTTTCCATTGTCTCAAGTCTTTTTATTTATATCTCTTAAGATCTATTTCTACTCACAGTATTTCTGACACGAGACTTCTGGGCTTCAAGCTCTCTGCCTGTATGATTGCATATGTGGGTTGATCCCAAATCAATCAGTTTTCTAATTCTGCAGATACACTGGTTGTCCTATAATTCAGTTCAATTCTGACACCACCTAGAGTTAAATCAGACCCCATAGGTTAAGAGAGCTCAGTCCCAAAAGATGGTACCCCACTTCAGATGCTAATCATATATCCTGGACCTTTTGTACTTCTGACCAACTGGCTATAAACCAGGAATCCCCATGACCTCTTTCTCAGGTCCCATAACTTGCTAGAAAGGCTCACAGAACTCAAAAAACAGTTTATTTACCATTACTAGTTGTACAAAAGATACAACTCATGAACAGCCAAATAGAAGAGATGTACAGTGCAATGGGCCCAGAGCTTTTATGCCCTTCCTAGTGGCATCACCCTTTCAGCACCTACATGTGCTCACCAATCCGGAAGCTCTCCAAATCCTGTAGTTTAGGTTTTCTGTGGAGTTTCCATTACGTAGGCATGATGGAGTAAATTATTGGCCATTGGTGATTAACTCAATCTTCAGACTCTCTGGTCTCCATGGAGGTCACGTGGGTAGAGATTAAAGCTTTAACACTACTCACATGGTTGGCTGCTCTGGCAACCAGCCTCCATCCTAGAGGTATCTAGCAACCCACCAAGAGTCTCCTTATTAACATGGACTCAGGTATGGTTGAAAAGGGCTTATTATGAATAGCAAAGGACACCCCTCTCATTCCATCAATAAGGACATTCTAAAGGTTTTAAGAGCTCAATGTCAAGAATTAGGAATGAAGACCAAATGTATATTTCTTAGTATATCACAATATCACTTATCATTAAACATTACAATTAAGACATAAGTAGGCTAGAAATTCCAAATTACTAATAGAAGCCACCCATATCTCAGAATTGCATTTGAGGAGCAGCATAATGCGCCCTTTAAGGTCAAGTCTGATATGTTCATCCATTCTGTCTTGTCAATCGAGGGGTTATAATGTAACTAATTTGATGTCATATCATTATCCCAAAGTTAGTCACATTAAACTAATCAAATGTGTTTCTTATTTTTCTTTTCATTATCATTGCTATGAATATCATCACAATTCTCCTTACCCAAGATGCCACGTACAATGTACAATGTGTACCAGACAACAGTCTAGTTTCCATTTGAAGTTAGGTATTGCAGCCTTGAGACTCAGAAAAAAAGAATTTAGAACAGTGCATCAGATAATCTAGAAAGCTTTTAAAAATTGGCACTGTGTAAGTCTAGTGTCTTATAGACAAAATCTATGCCTCTGATTATGATTAGAACTGCAGCTTTTTCATTACTCATTTTAAATGTTCCTATCTTCCATGATTATTTTCTATGATTCTGATTTGATAGATCTGGGATGGGGCCCAGGAATTTATAGCTTTGAAAGCAGATCAGGTGATTCTTCTGTGCAATAAATTTGCAAACTCTTTAATCATATAGATGGAGAGCTTAAAGCCCAGAAAGTGCAGTGACTTATCCTGTTAAGGTGCCTGAAATTTTACCATCACAATTTTCTTTCCCAGAACTTTAAGACCTCTCAGTCTTCAATATTTAAATGGAAATATTTTCAAGAAAGTTTGTGTAAACTATATGACCATAAGATCAAGAACTAGAACCCAACATATGTAATTAGGGAGAGTAGAGATTCCTAGGGAAACAAGAACAATGAGATAAAATTTGTTTTCACTTGGATTATTGCATTGGAGAGTGCCAGTGATGCAGGAGGTAGGTAGAACAGGAGTCTTTGCCCTATTGTAAAAGTGTAAAGATAAGTATAGGGATAATGTAACTGAAGCATTGATAATTTCAGTAACTTCCAAAATTATACAACTTTGTACCAGAGCTATAGCCTAAACTCCAAGTCAGTACACCAAACTCCATACTCTTTCTGCCATTTGTTGCTGAGGGATCATCTAATTTCCAATTTTATTACAGAATGGCCACTGTAGTGGGGATTATATGCATAAGGGAAATCATACTTAAATTTTTTAAATAACTCTACCAGTATCATGCACAAATCCTAACATATAATAAGCATTAAAAATACTTGATATTTATAATGTCAAAATTTCCCATAAATGTCATTTCAGTTTTTTTTCCGTCCATTTATTTTGCTATCTTTCCTTCAATCGGTTTGCTTTAAAATTGGAATCCTGTTATTTGACAGGTTTATTTTCCATATCATGGATATTAGGTTTAAGATCAATCTTTGTCCAACCAGTATGTCATAAATTTAGAAGCCTAACAATAGACTAAACATAAGAATAAATGTAAAATGTTCTTTCTTGTATTTTGGTTGGTTTGTTTTGTTTTTCAGCAAAATATGCCAGGATAGAATTTCTGAGTTTCCTAGAATTTCTTAGCTGGAATCCTTAACGTGAAAATCAGGCCCTCTGCAATCTGGCCCAATATCTTTTTTTTCCCCCAAGTTCCTTTTTCACTACTCTTCTCATATCTGCAACATTTCCCTCATGTTATGGGTTGAATGTTTGCATTGTCCTCCAAATTCATATATTGAAGCCCTACCCGCAATGTGATGGTATTAGGGGGTGGGTCTTTTGGGAGAAAATTAGGATTACATAAGGCCATGAGGGTAGAGCTCTCATGTTTTTGGGTTAGTATCCGTGTAAGTCATGAGAGAGCTTGTCTTCTCTCTCTACTCTCCACCATGGGAGGAAACAACCAGAAGTCAGCAGGCTACAACCAGGAGAGGGCTCTCACCAGGACCTGACTGTGCTAGCACACCAATCCTAGATTTCCAGCATCCAAAACTGAGAAATAAATTTCCGTTGTTTATAAAACACCCAGTCTATGGTAGCAGCCTGAACTAAGAAACTTCACCTGAGCAACTCAGTGTCCCCATGTAGTTCATGCTCTTCCTTTCAAAAATATTTTTTGTACATTCTGTTTGCCTTCCTAATTTCTGGGGTAGTCAAATGCCACCTATCAAAACATATTACAAACACTTTCCTATTTCCCTCAGTGGGAACTATTGTCTTCCTCTTATGTGTTATACTCATCATTTCTACCCTAAACTTATAGCTATTTTTGTACATTGTCTCTCCTACAGGACAATGCTTTGCCCAGTTGTTAATTATTCCATGTAAATGATTGAATTGATGAATGATTAACCAGATTTTTAAATTTAGGATTCAATTTCAACTGTTTTCATTATTATTAAACAACTTAGTACAATTCCCATTTTCCACGCCAAGCAACAAAGCAAAACAACACTGCAAAAAATAAATCTGTATGATTCCTAAATACATCATTTTAAATCTATTTTTTGATGTGATTGCTGTGAAGGTCACTATTTACTGTTGAAGACTGTAAAAAACAAAAAGGAGTAATTCTGTTCTCTCATTGTGTGAGGGCACATATTGCATGGAGCACTGGGTGTTATACGCAAATAATGAATCATGGAACATTGCATCAAAAAC
>NW_023255232.1:0-12179 GCF_002007445.2 Ailuropoda melanoleuca
AACGTTTGTTATATACATTTTCTTTTCATCAAGGACATGAAAACATCAAAAAAGAAGCTCTGAAAAAAAAATGCCTGACATGCAAGAAAAACCAGTTCCCTTTCTCCTATTAAGAAAAGTAGCTGTCCCCATCTGATTTGCATTTCATGCCATACAGCAGGAAATATTTAAGTTGACAAATAGGATATTTACAACTGCAACAGATACTTGGCAGTTAGTCTTTAACAATTGTTGCAAATGTGATTTATTCGCTATTATAAAAGGGCATTACTGTGCAAATATGACTCCTGAAATTAGCTTCAGTTTAGCAAGGGGCCTTGACAGCTTGACCTCTTAATATCCTTATAATGATGCCATTTACATTCAATGCTTACTCAAGTCACTCACTGCTAGATTTGTTTGAGAGGAGTCCACTCTAGGGCAGATGTACTATGTATTTTAACATATAGAGTTGGTATGTGGGGCACATGGAGGCCTTCTAAGAGGAAAATATGTTTAATCAAGTCTTCATGAAAATGTGGTTGTTTCCAACTTCCTACAGTGAAAATGCGTTACTGCTAATTACAGCATACTCCAGAAATACAATACTTCATGTTTTCTCCACAAGACACTTTCATGGCACGGATTATAGTAAACAAGGGCATGTTTTCACCCTCTGCAACTTTAGCTTTTAATGTGACTGGGAAACTAGTACAGTTGAGGAATGGCTGGGCTCAGATTGGCGCCATCTCTGCCAGCAGGGAATGGGAAAAGGATGGACTTGGGGCCAGAAAGAACTGGATTCAAATCCCAGGACTGCCACTGCCTGGCTGTGTGGACTTAGGTATCTCTCTGAACCTGTGTTTTTCATCTGTGACATGGGACTGTTAGTTTTTAGGTTATTATAAAGACCTGAGACGTTTAGAAGCACTGGCCCTTGGTAGGTACTTGATACATGGGAGCCAGTCGTATTTGTGTTGCTTGTCAAAGCTCAGATGTCACCTTCTCCAGGATGCAGCCCGGACTGTGCTAGACAAATTCAGTTTGTCCTTTCTGCTTCAGCAGTACTTTGTTCCCTCCCTTTATTCTATCATGTATTACACTGTGTTGTAAATGACTGAATACGTGTCTGTCTTCTCCCTCTTTGACGGCAGGACCTGCGCCCATCTCCCTTTGACTCCCCAGTAACTATCACAATCACCTTGAACTTGCCTTCACTAGCCTTGAGCATTGAACGGTGGAGGATTCTGGGGGTGCTTCTGTATTCGGTGTGGGGGTGGGTGGTGACGGGCAATTAAGAATGATGGTCTGCCTCAGGAGAGGGGAGAGGTAGCACATGACCCACTTCTGCCATCTCCGGCTTATAGTAGATGCTCAGTAAATGTCTGTCAAAGGAATTAATGGACTTACTTAGGGAGTAGCTTACAGCAACCCATTCCTCACATATGTCTATTTTTCAAAGCCTTTAATTTTTATTGCATCATAATATTCTTCTAATAGCCCTGCTGTTCAGCCAGGCTGGGCGTTCTCACAGTTCTCATTTCCCCGTTGAGGATACCGTGGCACCGTGGGGTGGCAAAATGACTTTCCCACACTGGTAACAAATGGGGGTAGCTCTAAGACTTACAGTCCAATCATGAGTTTCCCTGAAGTTTCATAGTGAGATATCCTGGCACTGTTTTTTCTGAAATCAGAGCAAACTGCCCCTTTCTCCTATTCCCTCCCTCTTTCCCCCTCTGTCTGCTCTTTAGTTCCCCATCCTCTGAAGCTCCTGTCCAGTCTCATTTTTCTCAACAGAAAACACTGCACAACTGGGGAACTTGTACAGGGTAAGGACTGGCTGGGTCAAGACCAGTGTCATCTTCCTTCTCCTAGAAATGGCAAACCACAGGTGGGAGAGTCAAAGTCCCCATGAGCCTTTTGGAACGGGGAACCTCCAACAGATTACCTTGGTCGGGTGTTCGAATTTTTTTAACTTCCCGCAAGGATGTTCAATCCCCTGATTAGAATCAGATTGGAGGCTCCGTCCTTCAGCTGAAGGAAGTAGAAAGAGAAGCAAAAACATCTACTTCACTTGGTCACATACGCACCCGTCTGATTGGGTCTGACATGGTTTTGGCTGGTCAGGGCTGGTTGGGGCTTTCTTTCCAGGTCATTGATCTCACCTTCACTTCTGCGGCTCCTGTTTTAATCAGGTATGGGCAACAGGCCTCAGCCTCTCATACAGTGACCAGCTGGCCCTGACTCAGCTCACCTTATACCTGACCAACGGCCATCTGGATTGCAGTCTGAGCACCCTGAAAGTGCCCTGCTTTGTTCCCAAGAAAGAGAAGAAAATGAGCTGCCTCAATGCCCTCTCAGTGCCGGTAAGCAACAGATGCTTCCTGATTCCCCATGGTGTTCAGCAACACGCAACCGCTTCCTGAGCTCTGGCTATGTGCCCAGCTCTTTGAGTATAGAGAGAAGAAAGAACCTCAGGCAAGTCACTTAGCCTCTCCAAAACAGGCTTCTGGAGTACGAGTGTATTGGCCAGAGGAAAGGGGAGAGAGCATTCCAGAAAGGGAAGGCGCCATATTGGAGGGATGAAAGAACATGGGTTTTTCCAAGGGTGGGTCTGTGGGGACATTTCCCTTCATCTCTTCTCATCTTGCAGCCCTGGACAAGTTCTTCAACTACCAGCAACTACCGACAAAACCCATATTTTTCTAGCTCCAGTCTTGTTTTTGAGCTCTAGACTCCCAGATCCACCATTCAACAGAACTTGTCTAGAGTCCTCAGGGTCAAGCTGTCTCAAACTGCATTCATCATCTCTCCTCCCCCTGTACTCCGTGGTGGGTCCTGCCAGAGGCTGATGGGACACCTCCACCCCCACATCCAGTCAACACCGGCTCATGTTGATGCTAGCCTCAACGCTGATCCCTCCTCTCCCTCCACAGAGATACTGCCTTAGCTTTGCTCCTCACGAAGATTCCCTGCCTCCTGTCCTCCCCTCAGCCTAACCATACATACAGTCAAGATGGTCAAGGTGAAAAGCAAATCTGAGCATGTTGCTCCCCTACTTATGAGGTTGAAATGATTCCTGTCATCTTCAGGAAAATCCCAACTTCCCAGCTGGGTTAAGGAGGGCCTTCATCATCTGCCTCTTTCTACGGCCCCAACCTCCCATCTCATCACTAGCCCCATTGTTAGGGTGGCTGGAGCTAACAGTCTTGGGGCTGGTTGAGGTTTACCAACCTTAGAACCCAGGGCAACAAAGTACAAATCTCCATGGAGACAGTGGGCTAGGTTGGTTTTGGGAAGGAAGAACAAGGGTCAAGTGGACCAGATGGCCCTTCATGTACACGGAATACAGAAGCAGAAAGAGGCTCTGGCTACAGCTGCTCTGACTGTTGCCAGAGGGTTTCTTCTGCCTCTCCTACAATGGTCTTCATACCCTTTTGGAAATGAACATCTACTTGAGATGCTAATATATCCAACAGATAAAAGAGGAATTTCAGTGGTTAATAGGACCCCCACACTAGTGCCCTAGAGATACTTTTTCAGAGCAGTATCTCCTGCCTTTCTGCTGAGCCTCTTTGGAATCCCCTTGATCTCCTTGCTTATAGAAAAGCAGAGTTGGTCCCTCTTCCTTTGCCCCTCCCCCTGCTTGCATGCTCTCTCTCTCAAATAAATAAATGGATGGCTCAGTTAAGCGTCAGACTCTTGATTTCCGCTTATGTCATGGTTGTGAGATTGAGCCCCACATTGGGCTCTGTGATGGGCCTGGAGCCTTACTTAAGAATCTCCCTCTCCCTCTCCCTCTGCCCTTCCCCCTGCTCACATGCTCTCTCTCTCTCAAATAAAAAAATAAATCTTTTTTTAAAAAGAGAGAGAGAAGGAGAGTTGGACTGGGGAGGAGAACAGGTCCCTTTTAATTAGGTCCCAGGCCCTCGCTGAGAATCAACCAGGTCCCACTCCACCTGTGACCCCCATCCTCACTAAAGGGACCTACAGGACCCTAAGTTCAATGCTGGATAGAGGGACAGCAGTAAAACTTGAGCCTTGTGGCCTAACAAACCTAACTCCATGCCATTTCTAAAAGGAAGCTGGAAACTGAGTTAGTATTCAATTCAAGACTTTCCAAGACAATTTGCTACATTTAAGTATATTGCTTCAGAAGGCTGTAAGCAGAAGTTGTACTCTGAATTAGAAGCACTCTCCCATTTTCCCCATCTCGCCTATAGATTTCAATCCTAGCTATAGGCAACATACGGGAATTCTCCTGTGATCAAGAGTCTTGAACACTTCTAGGAATTGCCAGCACTCAAGAGGGAAGCATTATGATCTTCAATAATTCAAATGTCTCTACAATCACTAAAGAAAAGCTATGCAGGTTTTCTGATGTGAGGATAAATTTTAAGTGCTTGTAGTTTTAGAAAGATAAATGGGTGTTCTCGCCCTGGTGCCACTGTGCACATGTGCATGCATGGGAGCCACGCACGCGTACACACGGGATAGGCTATTCTTAAAAGAAGCATCCACACTTGCACACATGATGCAATTTACAACCAAACTGAAGCATCCTGAACAAGTGTGAATAGGCTGTGATGCCATCAGGTTTATAATCAGTCAGCTGACAGCCTCCTTTAAAGACGGAAGAAAAAGGAAAGGCACCGACAGACCCGCAATGATAAAGAGGGTGCATTCAGGACTAATGCCTACAAAATACTTCTGCTTTGAGCCTATTCCTTTAAATAATCTGCTATGCAGGGGGGAAGCAAAGACTCTTCTGGGCTCTACAAAGAGCGCTTGTCCCAAATTAGAAACAGGTGGCAAAGAACTGTCATCTAGAGCCAGTCGGGCCAGGTGCATGGGCTTCTGCTCCAGCGTCCTCCACAATTAACCACTTGAGGTCAGAAACCAGGTCGGATGAGTCTCAGGCAGAAAAGAAAAGGAGCTACCTAATGACATTTTAAACTTTTAATTAACATTCTGTCAGAATGTGGAAAAAACACTGCCTTTTCCAATTGTTTTTACTCCTCCTCTCTCTCCGTGGACTCTCCACACCACAGGTGGGTCAGTGGCCACAAGGGACCATATTTGCCAACATCTTAAAACAACCCAAGTCATTTATAAGCATTTTTAACAGCACATGATCTGTAATGAATGATTAAGTAAAACCTTTTGTGTTAAATTATGATGTTAATAATGATTCTGTCTCCTGTAATTTATTATGAATTCTCGAATGCTTCGGGTTTGATTTTGATAGAATGCCACAACAACGGAGTTTATGTGATGACTTTATTTTTAGAACTCCTTCTTTGAAGGCACACATTTCCCCACTACTGCTGCTACTGTAATTATGTACAAAACCAATCACTCATTAGAGTTAGGATACATTATCTTCCAGACAGATGAGGCTAAATAAGCAACACATTAATAATTCAGAGAGCAGTTCATTATGCATGTGGATGCCTGCCTTGTAACTGAAATAAGAACCTCATCAGCCTCTGCCAACCTTTAAACAATAGTTCTGTGTTATTGCGACCACATTCAAGTTTACGCTTGTTAAACTGCTACTTGGATTATTTTATCAAACATTCATTTATTTGTGGTCCCTCACTGCTGAGAACAGATTTTGGAAGCTCCTTTTTTAAGTTAATGATTTGAGCAATGGGTGTTATTAATTCTCAGAATATTATAAACATGATTAATTTTCAGGCAGAGATTTATTACATAAGGATTTCAACTATGTCAACTGAAATGCATCACTGTCAAAACAAGTATCGTGGCGAAAATAGAATATGCTCCACACTTCAAGTGCTGGTGCTCAGAACTAAATCAATTTAAATTGTGGCTGAAGCAAAATTATATTCTCCAGTGAAAAGGAGTATTTCGAGCTTCCTTCATTTGGCTTGAAGCATTCTTGTTAGATTGTGATTTAGAAAGGTAGTTTAATAAGACTAGACTTCTACCGATAATATTTTCTCTTCTATTTTTCCCCCATTTTACTAGAAAAGTCTAGCCTCTGAAATGTCTACACATTCCAAATGCAGCCAATGGGAATTTGTAGTGAAGAACGCTGGTCTGAAAGTTACGAATCATGAATTCTGATCTCTCTCTGCCTCAGTTTCCTCGTTTGCAAAATAAAGGAGGGCTAAGGGACCGCCAAGGTTTCTCGAAGGATTTTATTTTATGGGGCCTGTTAAATGGGGCTCTCTCTAAACCAAGCCTAGCCCAGGCAGCCTCATGTACAGTGGGGTGTCGAGGGGGGCATCTCACTGTTCCTGTAAGGGGACCCAGGAAGGGCCCATTCCTCCATACCACAGCCTTTCATTAAAAGGTCTTCTTCCTGAAAAATCTTTTAGAAAGAGGTAATATTGTTATGAGAAGTCAGATCCTAAGTCTTCATCAGCCATCTCCTTAGCCATCGGTTACTACTTTAGACAGGCACCAGCTAGAAGTAAATGCAGCAGACTCACTCAACACCTACAGTGGTCAGGTACTCTCCTCTCCTCACACAAAGGATGTAAGGATAAGCAGCAAAGAGCTCCAAGTTTATCAAAAGACACGGATACACCAACAAATAACCATAATACATATAATAACATCCAAAATGTACTAAGACTTTACTTCACAGCATGTACTATAATTAAATGCTTTATATGAATCTTTATACAACCCAATATATTAGGCAGGGGCTGTTATTATGCTCACTTTTTTTTTAAGAGAGAGCACGTGCAGGGGGAGGGGCAGAAGGAGAGAGAAAATCTTAAGCAGGCTCCACACCCAACATGGAGCCTAATGCAGGGCTCCATCCCATAACCCTGAGATCAACACCTGAGCCGAAATCAAGAGTCAGACACTTAACCGACGGAGTCATCCAGGCTGTTACGCTCATTTTTACATAAGAAGACTGAGGTTAAGAAATGTCAAACAACTTGTGGAAGGTCACTCAGCAAGCAAGAGTGGAAGCCAGAATTTAGGCACAGGCCGCCAGACTTTAAAGCCTGTGTATCTGACCACTGTTAGGAGCAACCTGCCTGGCACTGGCTGAGAACCAGGGATTTGGCCCCAGAGTACAGCTTAAGCTCATCCCTAAAGAAGTCTCTGGTTGAGGCTATAGAGAAAGTCTTCTTCCAAAGGAGGCTTCATATCCCTCTGTGCTGAGGTTGTTTCCAGGCATACTGCCATTATCCACTGGCTTCTAATCTGCTCTGAGCTAGGCCAAGACACAGCACTGAATGGGCCAGGTGGTCACGGAGGAGTCTTCTCTTGCTGTAAAATCCATTTAGGTTGTTGTGGTTTCCTTGGCAAACCTAAATGGGTTTTACAGCATCAGAAGAGAGTTAACAAGTCAACCTTTTAAAAAATGTCTTCTATTTGCATAATGCTTTATCCTTTAAATTGGCATGAGCTTATTTGATCCCCATGATGACCCCAAGGAATAGATAAGACAGGGACTAGCATACCCATTTTACAGATGAGGAAACTGAGGCTATGCAAAGTTGAGTGAGCTGCCCAAGGTCATATAGTTAAATGAGTAGCAAGGCTCAAGCATTCTTTTTTTTTTTATAATAATTTTTTTTATTATATTAGGCTCAAGCATTCTGATTCAAGGCCCTTTGTAATGAAAAAATTTGTTGGTTGGTTGGTTTTTATTTTAAATAACTTACCTTATTTGTGAAATTATTTTAACAAATGATAATAAGCACTAACATTTTTTGACTGTTTTCTCTGTGTCAGAAACTGTTCTAAGGTCTTTAGATACTCATCTAATCCTCACCACAACACTGTCACACCTGTGCTATCAGGCTGAATAAAAGACAACCCTAGACTATCAACAGTTTTTCCTGTAGAAACTGTGGAGTTGGTTAAGTCTAAAAAGAGTAGGTGTATCACATATGTTCATCTTCATTGGTATTATTGTAACACATTTACTAACCACTTAACATAAGCCAGGAATGGTACCATGCATCAGGGATACAAAGACATTTGACAAAGTCCCTGTCCTCGAAGAGTTGAAAAGAAATCTAAAGTAGATAGCACCTACACAAGGAAAACCACAAGGCCGCGTTTCAGTGCCATTGAGTGAGAGCCCCTCAATCTGCTGCTGGAGTTCTTAGGAGAAAGCACTGTGGACTGGGACTGGCAGGGACAGGGGACACTCTACTAGAAAGAAGGAACCTGGCCTGGCCTTATAGACTAGGACAGTCACTAAGTGGCAAGGGAAAGGAGACCGCCCCAGCAGAAGAGACAAAGGCTGACAAGAGCCCATGGTCTGTGAGGGGCTAGCAGTGAACCAGGTGGGCTGGGGCAGAGAATCGGGGAAGGGAAGTGGGAGAAGTGGTTGCAGCAATCCCTCAAGCCAGTGCAGGAGAGTCTGCAAGCCAAGCCAGGTGTCTGGATTTCATCTTGAAGGCAAGGAGGAGACACTCAAGAGTTCTGAGCCCTGACCAACACGGGTCTGAGAAACAATCTTGCGGTAATGCTTGGAATCCCAGGTACCAGCAGGGAACAGCTGGGAAATTACATTTAGTGGAGGTCCAAAATGCTCTGAGCCCTGCAGATGCTTTCAAAGGAAGAGGAACAATGTTTGTAGCTGCCATTTATCAGTGGCCAGGCACTGTGCTAGGCACTTATTAATCACTAAAAGTCAGAGCAGTTAAATGACACATTCAAGGTCAGTCAGGTTTTCAGTCTTTCTGACTCCATATAACTTTTCCACCACAGAATTCTGCTTGCATCCCCACCTCCCACGTAGGAAGGAGAAGCAGCTGTCCAGGCCATAAAGCTCTGGAGTAGGACAGCGATGGTGATGGGAAAGATACAGCTTGGAGACCTAGACCCAATATTCTGGCTTTTCTTTCAGACTCTTTATGAATCCCAACCCCCCCATCTGGGAGGAGGGGGAACTGCAGTGCGTCTCTATAGAGAGGAGGAAACCTTGGGATAGCCTGTCCTTACTTGTTGTCCAGCAATACTAGACAGCGAGCTCTCTGCCTTGCTTTGGAGCCAAGATCCATAGTGATGAGCTGATTCCTGCTGCCAGGCACCTGCCTATCTCTCTCCCTCGCTGACTGGGGCCTAGGCTTGGGCTTGCTAGTTTATATCCTATGGCAGCATAAGACAAGTTTAAAAGACAAAAATAACCTTGGAATTATCTTGCGAATTCATGGTAATCACCACGCAATTACATGCTCAGTAACCACAATGGAATTCCAGAGTATTTACAGTTCACTTCCATATGCAAAAGCTCAGGCTTCTGGGCCTTCATCGTGAAGGCAGCAACATGGCCCAGCCTGTTGTGAGAGGGTGAGTAAGCCTGGTGGTCACACTCTTCCAGACTGCCTGAGCCGCTGAGCTGGCACTTCTATGAGCCGGTTCTTATTACCCCACCAATCACTTTACCACGTCCCCCAGAGCCACACGGTCCTCCAAAAGATAGTCTACTGGGGCCAGGCCTGGAACGAGTGCCCTGAGCTGTCATTCTCTGGGGATTTCTGGTCATTCTCTAGGGTCTGCTTCTGCCCCAAGCACTCACTGACTGGACGTCCCCTGAATTACACTGGAAGAGTCTCTTCAGTCAGAGGGAAGTGCTATAGACGTACCTTATTCCATGCAGCCATTCTGTCTTTCACTCAGGAAACACTGAATGCATGTCCTGTGCTGGAATCATATCCAGCCTGGGGATTCGGAAACCAAACAGTGCCTGCCTTCTTCAGAGAACTCGCATCATGTCAGGCAGGCAGCCGGGGGAACAATCCATGACAGGTCAGAGTGGTAACAAAGTACAGTTGTGAGGCTTGTGAGGGTCCAGTAGATTTTCTTTGGCGAAAATAAAATGCTCTGTGGCTACAAATCGGACAATACTAATGGAGATGTACAACTCAAGATGCATTAGTCTGTGGGAGCCCAGCATTTTCATAGATGTGGACTCTGCCTATACGTGGAAGGAACAGGCTTAACAGTACTGAAAACATGACCATCAGATATAGTATTTTCTGTAAGTGTCCAGGGAAAAGACAATATACGTGGGGAAATATGTCACAGAAGGTGAACGGGAAATCTGAGAGAGAGAAAGAATGTGTGTTGCGTCTGTGTTATATAGGCAGGGAAAACATGTCCATCCTCTGCTGGGCACTCAGTCAGCTCCAGTCCCCCTGCATTATCTCAGAGATAGAGAGGGCAAGCCTGGACCTTTCACAACAGACAGTGTCAGGCCATTATGTTCCTTATAGCCAGCTGTGGACCAACAGCACCTCCTTTTCCTTCTCCTGTTCCAAGTCACTATACAAGGGCAAGCACCTGGTTGCCTCCCCACCAAGGGCCCCCAAAGTTCAAAATCTGTGCCAGCCACGTTCAGGTTCTGTGCCCTAAGGTTGGCCACAGCCCTATGTGCTGTTCTCCAAATTTCCAGTTCTCTAAGGATAAACGTAGCTGATTTTCAGAGACAAATATCACATCTCACAAAGGACATGTTACAAAATTGTCAGGATCCAGTATGTTCTTTTGTACGTACTCAATTTTAAATGTTTTTAGGAAGTACTATAATTGAAATACTTCAGGCCTAACATAACCCGTCTCTTTGGGATAGCTCCCACTGATAGTCAAGCAAGATAAGGAATAGAACCTTCTCAAACAAAGAAAGCAACTGCAATCAAAATTCTAACATGGTCCCCTCTAGAAGGCAGACTACCCTTAGTGACTTGTTTCCAAAGAGTATAGTACAGAAACAGGTCAAAGTAACTGTATAGTGAGAAAACTGGCAAAAACTACCTTGATGAGATCGAAATTGGCATCATCAATGGTAAGTCATGTTGATATATGTGCCCTTGATACAAAGTGATCCTATGGCGGTGCTCCTCTCAAAATACACATTACTCCAGTCTAGTCAGGAGAAGAATATCAGACAATACCACCAGAGGCCCTTCTACAAAATCCCTGATCCGTACTCCTCAAACCTGTCAAGATCATCAAAAACAAGGAAAAGTCTGAGAAATCGTCGCAGCCCAAAAGAACCGAAGGAGACGTGACAAGTAAATACACTGCAGTATCCTGGATGGGATCGTGGAACAGAAAAAGGGATTTAGGACAAACTAATGAAATCCAAATAAAGAACAGACTTCAGTTAACAGTAATGAGGCAATCTGTTTCCTCCTGGGACAAACGTACCACAATGTTAACAAGAGGGGAGCAGGAACCCTCTGTATTATCTTCACAACTTCTCTGTCAACCTACGACTATTCTAAAGTTAAGAGTTTATGTAAATATTTTCTAAAGAGTCTTACATGCCGTTGTGGTCTTTTCTAGTCGCCGGCGACCATTCGCTACGCAGTGATGACTACCCGGCTGAAGCACGACAGTCTCTCGTGGGTTTTCCACTACGTTCTCCTCCAAATGTGTAAGGCCCATGGCATCGGCTATGACATCGAGGTACAAAAGAGGATGGTTGGCCAAGGTGGGGTGATCTAGGCAGCTAGTAATTCAGTGTCCCTTCGGACAGATATTCTTTAAACATTAGTTTAACCTGCATTTAGAGGAAGGCTGAGTGTTGCCTGGGGAAGCTCCACAGTGGGGTGGCCCTTGGTCCTGAAAGTTCAGCTTGGTCCCAAACCTGTACACCCACCTTGGTAAAGCAAAAGCCCTGCAGCTCACCAGACTTAGGGGACATCTGGGGGACCATCTCTTGCTCCTGAAGCATGTCCTGAGTTCCCTGACCCCACTCAAAGCTGCATATCAATGAATATCCTGTCTCAGTCTGCTTGAGCAGCCATAACAAAACACCACAGACTGGGTGGCTTAAACAACTGAAATTTATCTCTCGCCATTCCAGAGGCTGGGAAGTCCAAGGAGAAGGTACCCAGGCAATTTGGTTTCTGGCAAGAGCACTCTTTGTGGCTTGCAGATGCCCACTTTCTCCCTGTGCCCCAACATGGCAGAGAGAGAGAGAGAGATCTCTGGTGTCTCTGTAACCTCTCTTATAAGGACACCAGTTCTGTTGGAACAGGGCCCCATCCTTATGACCTCACTTAACCTTAATCACCTCCTTAAAGGTCCTATTTCCAATACAGTTACATGGGGGTTAGGGCTTCAACATACGAATTTGGGGGGACACACAATTCAGTCCATGGCATCCTTCTACTTCCATATAGTAGTTTCTTCCCAGGAGGAGTTCTGATTTAAACACACACACACACACACACACACACACACACACA
>NW_023255233.1:0-885 GCF_002007445.2 Ailuropoda melanoleuca
GGTTGTGGAATCATCCTGGTGACCAGGTCTAGGGGAAGAACAGCTTTGCGTGCAAGTCCCAGTTTTGCCACTCACACCCCCATTCAGCCTCTGACAAATCACGGGGCTTCTCTGGGCCTTTGTCTCTTCATCTGTAAACACGAGGAAGGTGAGGACTTTTGTTTTCAGGGTTCCTGTGCCATTTCAATAAGATAATGCTTGCCAGGTGCCCTGCACAGCGACTGGCCCAGGCACAAGCACCCCAAAACCAAGTCGTCTTCTTCCATACCTTTCTTTCCAAGCCTGTCCAGGGGCTGACGGAGGGCCCTGTCCAGCAGGAGCAAGATCAGAGAGAGTCTTTGTCTGCAAAAGGCTCGAGACCTCAGAGAGAAAACCAAAGTCTGTCTCCACATCTGTGTGTTGCCACCAGCTGGCCATCTCTGCCAAGGCCCAGAAGGTTCGTCAAGTCTGCGAGGTTTTGCCTTCTCCCTGCTACACATTTTATTGTCACTGCAGTCGCTGAACCCCTAGGTGTCGTTAACCCACATGCCTAGCCCCCGTGACCAGGGCAAGGGACAACAAGCGTGCTTTGTTCCCACAGCCCCTGCCTCGAAGTGCCAGTTTTCTGAGGGAGTCAAACGAGAAATGGAGCGATTCCATTTTTAGCTGCTCTGGGTGGTGATAGGGGCTAACCGTACGGAGCCTAAGGGACTCCCAGGGCGTGGAGAGCCTCAGCAGTTTTCGGAATTGTCTGCTCGCCTGGCGACCTCACACGGAAGATTCCCNTGGAAGAGTCCCCGCAGTCCCGCTGCCGGGTGGTGGGCAGCCCCCCGGTCTGACGGGCGCTGCAAGGCCCACACAGGCCGCCCGAGGTACCCCCTGCTTTCCCCGGCCTTCAGAGATGCT
>NW_023255234.1:0-25796 GCF_002007445.2 Ailuropoda melanoleuca
CTACCCTACCACCCACCAATTGCACTACAAGGTATTTATCCCAAAGATACAAATGTAGTGATCCGAAGGGATGCCTACACCCCAACATTTATAGCAGCATTGTCCACAGTAGCCAAACCGTGGAAAGAGCGGAGACGTCCTATCAACAGATGAATGGATTAAGAAGATGTAGTATAATTATACAATGGAATATTACTCAGCCATCAGAAAGGATGAATACTTACCATTTACATCGATGTGATGGAACTGGAGGGAATTATGCTGAGTGAAATAAGTTAATCAGAGAAAGACAATTATTATATGGTTTCAGTTATATGTGGGCTATAAGAAACAGGACAGAGGACCATAGGGGAAGGGAGAGAAAACTGAATGGGAAGTCATCAGAGAGGGAGACAAACCATGAGGGACTCCTAACTATAGGAAACAAACTGAGGGTGGCTGGAGGTGAGGTAGGTGGGGGGGTGGGGTAATTGGGTGATAGGCATTAAGGAAGGCACGTGATGTGATGAGCACTGGGTGTTGTATACAACTGATGAATTGTTGAACTCTACATCTGAAACTAATGATGTACTATATGTTGGCTAATTGAATTTAAATTAAAAAAATAAAGCCACTAAATATGATAACAAAGTTATCAGGTTTCAAGTTGAACATGAATGTCAAGTTATGAAGTTACTTGAGGTTCTTAAATGCTTTAAACGTATTCTGTAGCCTTTGTGTTTATTTATCTCTTGTTCCCCTCTCTGTATATAGAGGTAAACATAGAGATAGACAACTGTAGTACATTTATCTATATATCATATATATTTACAAAGATATATCTATCTCTATATCGCATATATATTTATCTGTATCTCTTTACTGAGAGAGAAAGAGAGAGAGAGCTATAAAGGAACACAAAATAATTGTTAATATATTTGTGAGACAAGACCTTCACATCTAGGTTAGCTATCATTACAGAGTTATGATTCTATGTTGAATCATAGAAAAGAAGATGTAAGTACTGGAAAAAGTGTATAAATGAGTACTGTTGGGAGGGAACAGTAATTGTAAGTTGTTTGTGCCAGAAGAGCCTTCTCAGAGATGGGTTGGAGTTGTCCTGGGCCTTGAAAATGAATAAAAATTAAATAGGGAGAGAGTAGGGTAGAGTTTTTCAGTCTTGTAGTAGCCTGTGTTTTTTCAGAGAATGCTGTGACTCTGAAAACCTTATGCTGAATAGCTACTCACCCTAGTGTTAAACCTCTAAAACTTTATTGTGATCCTTGTAAAACCTTCTCTTAAATGTCAGTTGGCAGTGTTGGGGACTCACAGGAGGACACATAATTATTTCGCTTTGACTAAAACACAGCCAGTGACATATTTAAAAGAATGTGGAAAGACTGATGGTAAAGTTCATACGTTGTGAGCATTGTTCCAAAGAGGAAAGAATTCTCTAGTAAAAATGGTAATTAGCCTTGGCTGAACTTCATTATAGTCTGTGTTGACTCTGGGAAGCCATGTTGAAGTTCTTTCTTGCTATTACACAGGAAGCTTATGAAATGTGCATTCTAAGATGACTTGGAATATCTTTGTCTCACTAAGATACTGGCTTCTAAGTAGTATGGATAGACATTTTAAGAAAATTTCAGCTTTTCATATATAATTACTGTCTAATATGCAAGAAAAACCAACAAGCTGTCTCAATTCAGTGGGCAAAACATGGTGAGAAGTAGACAGCTATAAAGACTCAGATTGGGTTTTTTTAAGAAATAAAATTGAACAAGAAAAGAAAGAACTGTTACCAAGGCTAAGGCCTGGCATGCAGAACAAGCTCCTTTTTACTGTGCCTGTCAGCCACTTTGCTCTCTTCCCATCCTGCCCTGTTTTTATTTTCTTCCTCTGCTCTGCATTCAGAGCTAAGCCTGGAGTGTTTTGAAAGTTCACTGTGTACCCTGGAGCTCTTTTCTTTGGAAATGGTATAACACTGGCCACTTAATATTGTTATCCTCAACTATTGTTCTCTTTGACCTGAGTCAAGTGTCCTACAAGTCTTTTTGGGCTCCGTTTCCACCTCCGTTATTCTATGGGTATGTCATTTATCCCCTTTTCAGTTTAAGGGGTTCTAATTTTGAGGGAACAAAAACCCTTTAGATGTAACATTCAGTTGACTTCAGCCTGATTTTGGCCGCAGACTAAATCATTCAAGCATAATCAATGTTGGCCTGCTCTCTTGCTCTTCCTCTTGTCCCACCTCTAGTCCCAGGACCCCACAGAGTTATCTCTGTCCATGTTAGTTCTTGCCTACAGCATTACAGATAAAAGCATCAAAAGATAACCAAGGGCTTTATACTTAGAATCCTTAAAACATTTTCATGGCTCTTAAAAAACAGCAGGGTAAAATTTATACTCCTTGGCATGGCCAATGGGTCTATAATATGTGACTCTAGGATACCTTTTACAATCCAGTGTGGTGGATAACTTGCTTACCTAGGATAGCCCATACACATTCACAGCACCAGGTCTTTGCTCACAGCAATACCTCTTCCCTGAAAATCCTTTCCTTTACCTATTCCTATAACCTTCAAGGTTTAACTAAATGTGTCACTTCCTCTATACATTCGACTTATACCCACCCCCAAATTAATTCATTTTTGACAGTTGTTTCAGTCAAGATAGTCCAGGTTATACTGCAGTAACAACAAATGACTTCCAAACCTCAGTGACTTAAGTTTATTTCTTATTTACTTTACATATCCATCTCCAGTCAGCTGTGCCTCTGCCTCCCCTTCACTCTGGGGCCCAGGTTGGCAGAGACGTCCTTATCTGGAATACTGTTGGTTAGCCGGCATAGGGTAAAGAACATATAGTGAAAGCAAGCAGTGGCTCTTAGCTCAGAAAAGGAACATGTCAATTCTGTTCATATTTCACTGGCCACAAGAAATCCTGTCATTAGTCAATGGGATGAGGAGGTATAATATACACCCAGATAGGAGCAGCTGGTATTTTGTATACTAATACAATTAACCCAACAATTCCCCACAATACTTTGACTGTGTCACTATTGTATTTATTATATACTATTACTTTTTATATATCTTGTCCATCTGAACTATTAATTCATTAACAGCAGGGAATGCATTTTATTCATCTATTTCTGCAGTTTGCACTGTGCCATCAAGGCATATAAGAACTGCTTAATAATTGTTTGTTGACTAGCTGGGTAGATAAATGAATAAATAATTTTTGGCTTGGATCCAGTTGGGACATTTGCAAAAAACAAAACAAAGCAAACAAAACAAAACAACCCTACTTTATTTAAAATTGCTCAGTGTCTTGGAAAAATGTATTTTTGGTGAAATATCCTTATGGTGTCTTTTGGACCTTATGCCTCTGAATTATTTTCACAAAATATGAAATCTCCAGGAGCCAGTTGGCATTACCATTAGTCACTGGAAATCATCCATTTGACACCAGCAAAAACACAGGCATGCTGCATTTCTCACAAGGGCTCTAAGTTAGCGAAACACCCACAGTGAGAATATATCATTGTCCTTTCTTTTTGAGATGACACAGATGATGCTCGACCCTTCAGTTTGGTTGTAGAGGAGCAGTCTTATACAAATGAACCTTGGAGTACTAAATCAAATTTATCCATAGGACAAGGCTAGCCTCACACAAGTGGCTGTGTAAATGATGTTGCTTCAAATGATTCCAAGAAGTTTTTCCTACTCCCAAATGATCTTTCCTATAGCATGTCAGGGCCCTAAATTTCCCCATAAGAACTACTACCCTGTTTGATTCAGTGTTCTGTAGGTCCACCTTGCTTCTGCTCCTTTCTATGTGCCCCTGCTTAAAGGCCGCAGTTACGGGTTGGCTCTTTTTTTTGCCATTATGCAATGCAGGCATCTTCAATTTTTATAATTTAATTTTGACTGAGAAATGTAATCTATGCAACAAAAATGTATCAAGTATATACCTGGTAGGCATTGTGCCTTTTTCTAATAAATTCACAGTCTAGAGGGGATGATAGATGAGTAAACCAAGAATCAAGGCATGATGTGATAAATGCTATGATAGAGGCATCCTCGGGTGCACAGACACAGGCCATCTATAAGGTAGAGTGGTCAGAAGAAGGTAACATATGAGTCTTAAAGGATAAATGGGTGTTGTGCAATTTGGCAATATGTATTTGAGACTGAAGAAACACCAGGTATCTCCATGTGATATGTAGCATGGAGGTGAAGAAAATTATTTGAGTCTTTTGTGAGCTGGCTGGAGCCTACGGCAATGATTCTAGAAAATAATACTGGAGAGGTGAGTGGGGCCAGGTCATGGAGGGCCTTGTTTAAGACATTAACGGAGGCACTGAGGTTTTAGATTTGAGTTTTAGCATGTTTATTTCAGGTAGAAGAATAAAGGAATGAATGTAAGTGGACAGGGGGCATTTCTAATGGTGAAAAATGATGAGGACTACAACCTTAGCAATTAACGGTTAGAAGTCAGTGAAACAGGAAGAAGTAGAAATAGTAGGATCTGACTGCAAGCATGTGGTGCTGGGGCTGAATGGAAGGAAGGAAAGAGAAGAGTCTAGGAAAATTAGCAGGTGTCACATTTGGATAAATAATTGGACAGTAGTATCATCTACCCAGATAAAGCAGAGTACCAGGTTAAGGAGCTGAAGAGGAAGAGAGATTAGGATAGGAGATGAAAAGATGGGTTTTAAAATACTGGATTTAAGGAGCTCATATGACACTTAAGTGGTGATATGATGATGTCTAGTATGTAACTGAACTAACAGGAAACGTATAGTTGAGAAAATGATTTGGTAGCTACCAGTGCATAGATTTCAGTTCCATTCAATGGGGGGAAGGGGGGGTATATAAACAAAACTATGATCTGAGAAGAGAAAACGAAAGAGCTTTATCAGTCAGGGCTTTAGTTCCAAGTAATTGAAATTGAGATTGAATCCTGGTTGATTTAATTAGATCTCCAGGAAGGCAGGAGAACCAAGCATGGAGTTTATACAGCCAGGGTACGTGCTCCAAATCATGACAAATCCTGGTCTACTGCAGATCCCATTGCTGGTAGTACTATAGACTTCACCAACCCTGTGCTACTTTTGTTTGCCAGGATGGATTTAGCAAGGTTCCCGCTTCTGTCAATTAATAGCTTCTCTATTAGGCAGGGTTCTGACAGGAAATAGATGGCACACTCAAATGGGTCACCAAAGTGAATTTAAATAAGAGACTGTTTTCAAAGGAACAAGAGAGGATGATGAATCATACAGAAGCTAACCACTGAGGGAAGACTTTACCACCCCTAGGTCTGAAGGGGCAAGGGAAGGAGCAATTACAAGAATGCAGCAAGATCTAGTACCATAGAAGAGAGGCTGTGACCTTACCTAAAGGGATACAGCTATTGCCAAATTGCATCCTAGCAAGGAAGAAGCAAGGGGAATGAATAATATATCAGCCTCACTCTCTTCTGGTTCTCTGCTCTGCTGCTAGTGTCTCCCATTGACCAAACACAGTGGGAAGGCATCTGGTAAAGGAAGCCCAGGAGATGAGCTGTCTAGAGGTCAGCTTCTTGGTTACAGAGCAGTGTGGGAAAGGGTAGAAAATGGATCTAGAGGGGTAAATGGGAATATCCAGCACAACTTCTGATTTAAATCATGATTAGCAGAGCCTAGATTATGTGACCATGGCTTGGTTTCCAGATAACTTTGGGAAGCAAGCCACTGGCATTTTCAAAATGCATACTGGAAAAGAGGCTGTGTTCAAATAATAGGGGAGAGAGTTCAGCCATAAATAATAACAGCTGTCTCCTCAGTGTTCAAGGATAGGACTCTTAGAAATATCAACATTTAAGATAAGGCATATAGAGAGCCCACTTTTCCTTTTCTTTTTTTAGTTGAAGTATAATTAATATACAGTGTTATATTCATGTCAGTTGTACAATATAACAATTCAACAATTCTATACATTGCTCTTTGCTCATCAAGACAAATGTACTTTTGACCCCCTTTATCTATTTCCCACCTCCCACCACCCACATCCCCTCTGGCAACCACGAGTTTGTTCTCTTATTTCAGAGTGTGTATTTTTGTTTGTCCCTATTTTTCCTTGTTAGTTCATTTGTTTTGTTTTTTAAATTTCAGGTAATGAATGAAATCATGTGGTATTTGTCTTTCTCTGATTGACTGATTTCACTTAGCATGATACTGTCTGGGTCCATCCACGTTGTTGCAAATGGCAAGATCTCATTCTTTTTTATGGCTGAATAATATTCCATCGTATATATTGACCACATCTTTTTATCCATTTGTCTATCAATGGACATTTGAAGTGCTTCCATATCTTGGCTATTGGAAATAATGCTATAATAAATCTAGGGGTGCATGTATCTTTTTGAATTAGAGTTTTTATTTTCTTTGGGTAAATACCCAGTAGTGGAATAACTAGATCATATCGTATTTCTATTTTTAATTTTTAAAAGAAACTTCATACTGTTTTCCACAATGGCTACACCAATTTACCTTCCCACCAATAGTGCATGAGGGTTCCTTTTTCTCCACATCCCCACCAACAGTTGTTATTTCTTGTGTCTTTGATACCAGACATTCTGACAAGTGTAAGGTGATATCTTATTGTGGTTTTGATTTGCATTTCCATGATGATTAGTGGGGTTGAGCATCTCTTCATGTGTCTGTTGGCCATCTGTATGTCTTTGGAAAAATGTCTCGGGATATAAGCTTAAAACTAGCAAATCACAAAAACAAAAACAAAAAACAGTATCTGAGACTAAATCCACTGATGTTCAATGTTGAATACTTACCTATAAGATGAATGTAGCTAAACATATGAATCTATCTGAAATTAAAAGGATAATTCATAAAATAATGTTAATACATTTGAATATTTATTTGGAAAGAAAAAGTTGGTTTCTTTCTCATACCACTAACAAAAGTAAGTTCCAGAAGGATTAAATATTTAAATGTGAAAAATAACCTCATACAATTATTAAAGGAAAAGTAGAAAAACCATTTTGAATTTTTGGAGAAGGTGAAGGATTTTCTTAGCTTGGGCTTAAGGTTTTATCACATTAAAGAAAAACTGGATCAGTTTGACCACATAGAAATAATCATCATCATTATCATCATCATCATTGGCATGATAATACTAAAACAAACTTTAAAAACACATGACAAAGATGCCACAGTGTAGGAACATATCCTTATTATGTAAAGATATTTTTTACAAATTAATAAAACAGATAAACACTAAAGTAGAAAAGTGGACAGAAGATTTAACTAGGCAATTTTCAAAAGAGGAAATTCATATAAAGTCCAGTAAACAAGAGAAGCGTAATTTTATAATAATTAGAGAAGTGCAAATTAAAATGACAATATGGTGGTATTTTTTTCAGCTACCACGTCAAGGATGAAAGAGATTGCTAATAGCCAGAGTGGATTCAAGGAAATAGGCAGTCTCCTGTGCTGTTTAAATCGATTGACCTCTGCAGTCTAAATTGACTAACCTTTCTGGAAAGCAAAGTTGGATTAAAATGTGTTTACCATTTTTGACCCAAGAATTCACTTCTAGGTACTTAGTCTAAAGAAAGAATTATATAAGTATCTGAAGGGTGTTTTATTTCAGTGTTGTATATAATGGCAAAACTAGCATGAACCCCAAAGTCCATCCATACAGTAGAAAAAAATGGGTATTTATTTTTAAAGGGCAGACTAAATATCCAATAATGGTTGAGTGAATAAAGAAATTGTGGTATATACATACAAAGGATTATTAATCAGCCTTTAAGGAGGAGATCCTGCCATTTACGACAACATCGATGAGCTAAGTGAAATAAACCAGATACAGATAGAAAAATACTGCATGATCTCACTGTTACGTGGAATCTAAAAAAAGTCAAATACATAGAACTAGAGAGTAGAATGGTGGTCACCAGGGGTGGGGAGGTGTAGAAAATGGAGAGATGTTGGTTAAAGGCTACAAAGTTGTGGTTATATAGGATGAATAAGTCTAGAGATCTGATGTATGGCATGATGACTATAACTGATAATACTATATCGAAGACTAGGGGGATTGGCTAAGAGAGATTTCAGGTGCTCTCATACACACACAAAAAGGGTAACAGTGTGGGAAGATTATATGTTAATTAGCTTGACTGTAGTAATCATTTCACTATGTATATGTATATCAAACCATCATGTCGTGCACCTTAAATATATACAATTTTTATTAAAAAATAAAAGATTAAAAATATAGTTGTATGGAAGTGTTGAATCACTATCTTGTACACCTGAAACTAATATTACACTATATGTTAACTAAGTGGAATTCAAATAAAAACTTAAAAAAAAGGGCAGGCTATATTTATAGACATTGACACGGGCATCCTACCACAGTCTAAATATGTTTTTAGAAGGCTACAGAATGGTATGTATGGAGCAAGCACATTTAGTTTACATGCATATTAAAGTTAGTAAGACTAACACCAGATAGATAGCAGAGAGGTTTCTCTTGGAGGTGGGTGGGACTTTGCTTTTATTTGTTAAAAAATATTTTGTGTTGTTTAATTTTTTTCACAGTGAATTTGTATTACTTTGAGCTATGAAAAGACACTGACGGTTTGCATTTTGAATAAAATTGAAAATTAAGGGTAACTTTTTCACAAAGTACCAGAATATTATATAGTCATTTCTGATCCCTTGACATTTGTTTAAATTATTGTAAATAATTAAGACAATAAATCCTTAGCCTAAAGAGTCTTCACAGGGAATAAAAATGGGGAAGATAAAAACCTGTATTTTGAAAGACATTCATAGCTTTTCTCCAGCTCAGGTTGGAGTGTTGTACATAATACCTTGACAGTGGCCTTTTTTGGGGGTGGGATTGTAATTTAATTCTTCCTTCCTTCCTCTGTCCCTACACGCTGCCCATTTTTCCACTTCTTTTTTTGTCCCTTTTTAAATAGTAGCATCATAACAAGAACAGATCCTTGATACCTTCCTCTCAAGGACCTCTGGACAATACCTGTTTTGTGTATTCAGAGGGCCCAAATTAATGACCCACACCATCTTCAGTTGAAAGCAGCTGTAATGATAGCAGTCCTCACCCAAAATATTAGTGGGCAGAGGCCTTTAACAAGTTATCTTCAGGGAGGACCTGAGAATAGCTGCCATTAGAGAAAGGAGGTCACCAAAAGGTTGGCTTTGCCAAGTCCCTCTGTCTTTCTTCCCTTCTCTTCTCAATAAGTATCACAGTGCTGCTTTTGCTTGCAGATATAAGTTCTGTGCAGTTCTAAATCAGGGCTGTGTGTCAGAACTTTGGAAAGATTTTTATACATAAAAATGCCTGGGAAGTAACTCTAACAGATCTGGTTGGGTGGCCAAAATCTATTTCCTTTTATATGTTCCTTCAGTGATTCCCATGGTCAGCCAACATTGGAAATCATTGGAAACCATAGCTGATTGCATAAATCTGCAAATCTTTGAAGACCTGGGGACTCAGTAGGTTCTTTACTGGTATCTTTCAGGGCTCATTTATTTATAAGTTATCTTATAAAATATGTTTTTGGTCTTTTCTCCAATAAGCAGTGAGCTCTCCCTTCTCTGAATACTTATAATTCTTGTATGTACTGCATTACCCAAATGGTAACCCTAATCAGGCATTATGTCACTAATTCATGTATTTAACAAATACTTATTTAGCACCACATTCCAGGCTCTATTATAGGGTTTGGTTAGTATTTACTGTTTCTGATTATGTGTTGTATTCATCCCTGTAGGTACTGTGTTCATCTCAAACCATTATAATAAGGAATTTACATGTCTGTCTGCCCAGCCCACTATTGCTGAGCTCAGGAATTGTATCTTATTTATATTTGTGTTCCTAGTGCTTAGCACCTTCCCTGGTATTTAGTTAGCACTCAATGAACATTTGTTTATGCTCTTGTCCTTGAGAGAGTGGGGGAAACACTTGGTGTGTTCTGGGACTTACAGATCAGTGAGGACTGTTCAAGATGGTTAGTACATAGCTGGCATGGGAGGAAGTGGTGGGAGTTGAGGTTCAATAGGCAGGCAAGGCCTGACTGTGAAGAGCTTACATGCTATATTGAGAAGTTTTGATTTTTATATAATGCTGGGTGCTATGGTCTGAATGTTTGTGTCCCTGCCAAAATTCATACGTTTAAAACCTAATGCCCAAAGTGGTGGTATTAGGAGATGAAGTCTGTGGGAGGTGATTAGGTCATGAGGGCAGAACTGTCACGAATGGGGTTAGTTCCTTTATAAAAGAAACCTGAGAGAGATCCCTTGCCCCCTTCCACAACTTGAGGAGACAATGAGAAATCAGCAAACTGGAACGGGGCCTTCCCTAGCACCCAACCATGCTGGCACTCTGATCTCAGACTTCTAGCCTCTAGGACTATGAAAAATAAATTTCTGTTGTTTGTAAGCCACCCTGTCTATGGCATTTTGTTATGACCAGCCAAACAGACTAAGACAGTGAGTTGCTCAAAATTTTATGCACAGAACGGGCATGATGGGAGTGTAGCCGGCAGGATGTTAGGAGAAGAGCCAGGAATCAGCCATAGTTGGCCAATTGAGATTTACTGCAATAATCTAGATGGTATAGGCCTAAACACAGCCTTTGGTGGAGGAATAAGGAAGAGAGGATAAAACAATTCATGAGGCATTTCCAGTGGCTTCCTGGAGCTGGCTTGTACCAGTTTGGGAGAGCTGATTCTATACCTCTCCTCCCAACTCTGGGATCGGTGATGTCACATTAGTACCTTAAAATTGGCTGTGGTGGGAGTACTTATACTACAAAAATTTGCAAACACTACAAATCAGCAAACAAATTGTTTGTTTCCTGGAAAGGTATTTTACCAACACATCAATGCATTTACTTCAGTTCAAAGGTCATTTCACCTAGAATGCCTTACCTTATTGCCATGCCTGGATAAGGTTTATCCTCTGTGTGTTTTCGTAGAATCCTGCTCCATCCACTTTACAATACTCAGTACTCTGTGTTTTAAAAATATGTTTACTTGTTTGCATATCATGCTGAGTTGTAAGCAGCATGTCTGCCATGTTCACAGCTGTTTCCATGCTTATCATATAAATAAGTGTTGAAAGATATTTAATTATTGTGTGGATGAATAATGTTTTATTCCAGTAGTTTGTGTGGCAAATATATTTCTGCAGCAATTCCAGAAGTAATGTATGTACATGGATGGTACTTTTTATTCTTTAGGATAAATTGAGTGAATCAAAATTAGAATGCAATTATCAGTAAGCCATATATCCTCAGCTCTTAAAAGAGAATAGAAAGAATAGATAATTTCTCTGATCATAACATAAAATAATATTTTAAGAAATTATTTCTAATTTTGTTTTAATTTTTCCTCCTTGCATATATGAAGACTGCAATTTTCTTTGCATTTTAAGTGTAGCATGAGAGGAAAGAGACTAAGCCAGCATTTTATCATAGCTGGAAAGTACCTTTTCAGTATTTTGATTTAAAGAAGAAACAAAAGGTATTAGGGAAAAAACTGAGACCTTCTTTAACTTTTTCATGTTGTTGACATTACACCTGTCAAAATAGATAACCTCCTGTCCAGATTGTATGTATACCTGCATGCACCTGTAAAACATATATAATGCACAGTTATTTAAAAAATGGGAAAAATTGATAACATAGCTGTGTTCATTATCTACTGCCAAATAACAAAAAGCCCCAAAACCTAGTGGCTTAAACCAGCGCACATTTAATGTTAGATCCAGTTTCTGTGGGCCAGAAATCTGGCGGCAGTACAGCCGGGGGCTTCTGACTTACGGTCTGTCTTGAGGTTGAAGTCAATATACTGGCCTGGGCTAAAGTCATCTGAAGACCTGAAAGGTGCTAGAGGATGCACTCCCAAGATAGTTGACTTGCATGCCTGGCAAGTTAGTGCTGGTTGTCTGTTTATTTATTTAATTCAAGTATAATCAACACACAGTGTTATATTTGTTGCAGGTGTACAGTATAGTGATTCAACAATTCTGCATATTACTCAGCGCTTGTCATAAGTACACCCTTACTCCCCTTCACCTATTTCACCAACGCCCCCGCCCCGGCCGGCAACCACCAGTTTGTTCTCTATAGTTAAGAGTCTGGTTTTTGTCTTTTTTTTTCTTTATTCATTTGTTTTGTTTCTTAAATTTCACATATAGGTGAAATCATATGGTATTTATCTTTCTCTGACTTATCTTACTTAGCATTATACCCTCTAGATTCATGCGTGTTATAACAAGTGACAAGATTTTATTCTTGTATTATGGCTGAGTAATATTCCATTGTGTGTGCATGTATGTATATGCGACATCTTCTTTATCCATTCGTCTATCAATGGACACTTATGTTGCTTCCGTATCTTGGCTATTGTAATTAATGCTGCAAAAAAATATATGAGGGCATATATCTTTTTGAATTAGTGTTCCTGTTTTCTTTAGGTAAATACTCAGTAGTGGAATTGCTGGATCATGGGGTAATTCTATGTTTAATTTTTTAGGAAACCTCCATACTGTTTTCTACAATGGCTGCACTAATTTGCATTTCCACCAGTAGTACACCGAAGGTTCCTTTTTTTCCACATCTTTGCCAACACTTGTTATTTCTTGTGTTTTTTACTTCAACTTTTCTGACAGGTGTGAGGTGACATCTCATTGTGGTTTTGATTTGCATTTCTTTGATGATTAGTGATTTTGAGCATCTTTTCCTGTGTCTGTTGGCCATCTGGATGTCTTCTTTGGAAAAATGTCTATTCATGTCTTCTCCCCATGTTTTAAAATTGGATTATTTGGGGTTTTTTTTGTGTTGAGTTATGTAAGTTCTTTATATATTTTGGGTATTAACCCCTTATTGGATGTATCATTTGCAAATATGTTCTCTCATGCTGTAGGTTGTAAGTTAATGCTGGTTATTGTCAGTAGACTTCTCCATTGCGCTATTTCATTGTCTTTAAGACATGGCAGCTGACTCTCTCCAGAGCAAGTGATGTAAAAAAATGAGCAAAGAGGAAGCCACAAATCCTTTTATGACCTAGTCTCAGAAGTCATGTGTCTTTTTTTGGGGGGGGCATACTCTATGAAGCTTCAGAGTATGGTAAGGGGATCGTAAAATGAAGGCAAAATTTGCCCTGGCCAGAAGTCTGTATGTGCTTTCTCAAGGGATAAGCCAGTTTCAGTGCAAGCCAAATGAGGTCCTGCAGGAGAAAACCAGGTGAGTTAATTAGCATGGGGGAAGGACTGTGAGTGAGACTGGAGGAGGGGTGGAATTCCAGTCTTAATGGCTTGTCATTAAATAAGGTATCTTCCCTCTATGTTTGACTTGCCTTACGAACCCTATCTTTATTTTGTGGGAATTTATCGCATCATGTTTCCATCCTTTCTTCTGCCATATTGAGTGTTGATTTTCTGCTTTAACCACTTATGACTATGGTGATCACGTCTTTAGCTTCTCGAAGCTGGACATTCCAGGTGAAAGGATGCAAATATTGCAGGTGAAGGGAAAAGATAATTGTCCCACGAGGACTCAAATGAAATTAGAGACAACTTTCCCGAGGTGTAAATTGGACACTGATGGCAAATTGGAGTAAAATGACTTAGGGAAATTAGAAATCGGTGCTCCTCAGTCAAAACACAGGTCCCAAACACAGACAATGACACCTGGTGCTCTTTCTGACAAATTGCTTTGCAGCTTTGAACATTTAGCATGAGTTCGCTTTTGTCAAGTCATACACAGAATCTGACACATTCTTAACATATGCAGAATTATCTAATCCCCTTTAGGAAAAAGAGTCTCTAGGAAGACAAGTTGAGTGGTATCTTTCCCAGTATTGCTTGTATCGAAAAGTAACTTTGCAGTGTAGAAAGTGGCTACACCTCAATGGAATGGATGCAAAATATTTTTTTCCTCAGGTGAATTGGTAGTTCTAAAATATTTCCTTCCTAGATGCTGCAATAATGTATTTTAGTTCACTTTGTACCCTTCTGATGAAGCCAAGATGGCTTTCAGATTTGTCTTCCTCTATAACCATGGCTCCTTACCTTGTCCGTATTCCTCCAAATATGATGTACTCCATCCTCTGCCTTTGGGCCTTGTCCCATTTCGCCATGTCCTTCTGTTCACTCATAGCCTGGTCAAAAACTTAGCTCTTCACCAAGTCTCCCAGGATTAATCCCTTCTCTCTTCCATCACTGCCAAACCTGGAATCCTCCTAAGTCTTACATCTTTAGTTGATGGTATATTATTGATAAATGGTTATTTTTAACAATTCCCAAGCCATGCCTTTTCTATTGTCCAATGTGGCAATATAATCCACGGGCCTGGATTCTAACTGCTCATGATCAAATCCCAGCTCTACCACTCATTAGCTGTGTGACTGAGCAAGTTACTTAATTTCTCAGTGTCTCAGTTCTCAGTTTTTTTCATTTGTAAAATGAGAATAATATTCGTGTCTACCTTACAAGGTTTTTATGAGTATTGGAACACAGTATATATCAAATGCTCAGAAAACATTCAGTAAATATTAGTTACTGGTAGTAAGATAAGCCTTGTCAGCAGGACTAGTATGTGTGTATAGGAAAAGACATGCTTTCGTTGCAACCCATATCTGTAATTTAGTAGCATAATGACCTTGGGCATGTTGCTTAAGCTATTTGAGCCTTAATTTTCTTATGATAAATGAGGGAAATAATAAATATGCCAACTTTTAGAATGAACTGCTTATGGAAGGAATGCAAGGCTGGTGCATGGAGTTGCTGACAAATGTTTGCTTCCTTCCTCCCTAATTTGTCAGCAAAAAACAACTATTGCTTATTTTAATCAAGTTAATACCATCTTTCCTCATCGCCTTCTCACTCCTGCTAATTAGTTAATTTAGTGGAACTTGGGTAAAGAAAAAAGTTTATCAACTTGTGTACTCAGTATCTTGGAGAGTGAACACATAGCTGGTTGAATTTTTCACACTGTAACCACCTGGGTTCACATTGCTTGCATTATTGTCTAGATTTGTTTATCTCTTCCTAGGGACCGTTCATATTCCTAGGTAATATTCCAGTGTCTACAGAATTTTCTGCCCTAAATTGAAGAATAGGTGTTTTTGGTGTGCCTGGGTGACTCAGTTGGTTAAACATGTGACTCTTGTTTTTGGCTCAGGTCATGATCTCAGGGTTCTGGGATTGAGCCCCATGCAGGGCTCCGTGCTCAGTAGGTAGTCTGCGTGTCTCTCTCTCTCTCCCTCCGCCGCCCCCACCACTTGTACTGTCGCTCTAAAATAAATAAATAAATCTTTAAAAGAAAATAAAAAGAACAGGTGTTTGTGAATTGGAGGCAGAAAAGTGGGTAGTCAAAATTGACCAGAACTAAATGGTCAGTTATTCCCTGGGGCTATGGCATTAACCTAAATGGCTGATTATGGAACCTGGTTTTAGTTTCGCCTTGGTTCTTTCATCTTCAGTATGGTATGGTCATTGTGTCTAGCTGCATCCTGATAGCTCTCATGGTAATGACGACAATGAGTCCAAATACCAAGTTGACTTTTTTTAGTCCTTATTATACCCCATGAAAAAAGGTAAGGAGTTCAGAGATTTGTCTTTGCCATATAATGTAGACCTCAGGTTTGTGAACAATCCGTTAATAAAAGTGTGTGATTCATGGGCTGTCTGCCTCAGCATCAACTGGGAGGTTATTAGAAATGCAGATTCTTGCTTTCTACCCCAGACTTACTAAAGAATCTCTGGGGGTGAGGCCCCCTCATCTGTGTTTTAACAAATCCTCCAGGTGATTCTTGTGTCCAAGTTTGAGAGGCCCAACCCTCCAGAATCTTGTCAAAGGGTGAGTTATTAAAAACAAAAAGCATTAAAAAAGAGGAAAACACTGTTTTTAGCCATGGAAACTTAAAGAATGTTGGCTTAGCTTCATTACCTATTGTTTAATTCTTGAAACCCTAGATCACTGATTCTTTACTTGAGATTTTATTACAATCCTGGAACTATCTTTCAGTGACCTTGAAGGTTGTCATGGGATTCTAAAGAAAATAAAACCCTCAAAACAAAATAAATTTTAATATAATTTAAAAACCACTCTCAGGCAGAATATGGAGCCATTAGAAACAAACAAAAGGATGCCATAACTTTGTAAGCCTGAGAATCACTGTCCTCAATATTGGCCAGATGTATTTTATGATTATATCACTAATTGTACTCATAAACATGACTTGTGCTGTTGTTTTCTCTTTAAATCCATGCTTAGTTGTAATCTGGAAATTATAGTTCTTAATGTAAAAATGTTTCCTCATATATTGGAAATGATAAATAAGTCTGAGTGGGACCAAATAAATACACAGCATGCTGGGCTTGAAAGGTGCAGATCCTTATTGAATTAGCTTTCAGTCCTTTGGTGGAATATGAATGTAAGGGCAGCCTGCCGTAATGCAGCCAAAACAAAAACAACACATCAGCTGCCAAGCACCCCTCTGTTGCAGAGGTGAATGATTCAGGCAGACTTCGGCATTTAATGAAGCCTGTTGTTTCCTATATATTAACTGTGGTTAAGTTTTGCTGATAACAATAACTGTTTTGATCATGAGCCCCTCCATTTATCAAGCTTGAAAGGAGAGCTGGGATCTGGAGTGACACAGACAAGGAAACATAGGGGGGAAAATCCCCTAAAGGAAGTAATCTTTAATGGCCTTGTAACTTGTTGGCCTCCATATAGAGAGATACTGTTGGTGATCCACTCAGTGCCCCAGGACAGGCCATTTGAGGAGTTTTCACAGTGTTAGGGCATAGAGTTAAAGGCGTAAATTATGGCTTAGACACTCACTACAAACTGGCTTAACTCCTTTTGGAGGGAAGTGTTTCAGAAGCAAGGCCTGGTATGCGTTGTGAGCCCTGGAGAAATGATAGGGCAGAAACCACAAGAGGGACTGGGTTCACCCTTCTTGCTAATCAGATACTCCTATGATTGGTTTTACAGCTTCTTGCTCCTTAGTCACTTCAGTCGATAAAGTAGGACACCTGGAAGTCCTTCACATTTTGCTTGAAAAATAAGTACTAGGAATAAAAATCTAAAGTAGAGCCATGCCTGATGAGAGAGCAGAGGAGCAGTAGGAAGATGCGTACTCTGTTGATGTGGGTGCTTTTTTCCTCCTTGCTGGTAGAGAGGTAAAGTCTAAGGAGCGGGAAGAGGTGGGGATAACAGGCAAGTGGAGAATAGATCAAGGTCACAGAGGAAAGTGTGGGGTTCCTACACAAGCAATGCATTTTGCCAGTTAATTCTCAAGGGTGTTCTTTTCTATCCTTTTTTTTCCCTTTTACAATTTTTATTTTCTTATATTAGTCACCATACAGTACATCCCCAGTTTTTTGATGCAATGTTCCACAATTCATTATTTGCATATAAAACCCAGTGCACCGTGCAATATGTGCCCTTCTGAATACCCATCACCGGCCTATCCCAATCCCCCACCCCCTCCCNCCCCCCGCCCTGAAGCCCTCAGTTTGTTTCCCAGAGTCCACAGTCTCTCATGGTTCATTCCCCCTTCTGTTTACCCCCCCTTCATTCTTCCCTTCCTTCTCCTACGGATCTTCCTATTTCTTATGTTCCATAAATGAGTGAAACCATATGATAATTGTCTTTCTCTGCTTGACTTATTTCACTTAGCATAATCTCCTCCAGTCCCGTCCATGTTGATGCAAATGTTGTGTAATCGTTCTTTTCTATCCTTGTCTATGGTATAGAACTACTATATGTTGGCTAACTGAAAATAATTTTTAAAAAAAGGAAAAAAAGAAATAATTGTCCTATGTTTGAGTCCTTTGACAGTCCATTCTATTGGTCAGCTCCTTTCTGTGTGCTGACACTCCCCAAATTACTGGTATGTAGAATTGTCTGGTGTGTGGGATGTGTCAGTTGTACTTCTATTGTAGCTACAGCCCTGCTGACACTGTGGCCCACTGTTGGCTAAAATTGTCCAGCTTTAAAAGTGGCTCATTTTGTTAAACAGGAAAATAGTATTTCTTTTTTTTTTTTAAAGATTTTATTTATTTATTTGACAGAGATAGAGACAGCCAGCGAGAGAGGGAACACAAGCAGGGGGAGTGGGAGAGGAAGAAGCAGGCTCACAGCAGAGGAACCTGATGTGGGGCTCAATCCCATAACGCTGGGATCACGCCCCGAGCCGAAGGCAGACGCCCAACCGCTATGCCACCCAGGCGCCCCGGAAAATAGTATTTCTGAACTCAGACATAGATGTGCCATGTCCTCATGTATTTCTTATCTTTCCAAACAGAGAACACCTGGTCTGGGCTTCCTTGATGCTTAGGGTATGAGGTGAGCAATGAGGAAGGACAGAATATGGATGGTGGCTTATCCTTGTAGCAAAAGATTGCTTCTCTTCAGTCTTCTCTGGCCTAGTAACCTAGTGACTTCATTTCTGCATAGCTTTTCCTCAACCTGGAGAATTTTGGTTCTTTTCCTTCAATTGCTTTTGGGGAAACTGACTCTAACATTGGCACTAGAGGTGAGATCTCTTACTTAGGCCTCGACTCTTCAGAGTAATTCCATTCCTTGGCCATAGATACTGGTTCAGGGATGGATTTGTGAGATGGTACTATGTATTCCTGGGTAAGAAGCTTCCAGATTCTTTACAGCTAGATGGATAATCTCTCTGTCTTAAAGAGGATGTAGCTCTGGAAGTCACTAGAGCTATTTTGAGACCACATAGTGGACACAGCCTGAGGATAATGTTGATACATAAAGGAAAGAATCTAGGACTTCACTGTTGAACTGCTGAATCAAACATGCCCTGGAACTCGCATACTTTGACACTGGATTTTCAAATTACATAAGCCTTTTGTTGTTTGAGCTATTTTGAGTTGGCTTTTCAATTACTTGCAGCCTAATTCATCCTAATAATACAGTTAGTGGAAATAGTATTTGAGGGGTGTGGTTAAATTAAGAGAAATTTCCACCATGTTTCCAAATTAGCAGAGGAGAGTAGGAGTGGTAGAATTCAGTGGTGGGTAAAAGACACTGCAGAAAAAGAATAAATCTCTTGGATGTTAGCATTGATGGGCATTATCTTCTTTTTCTGTCTAGGTATAGTTTCCCCTGAAGGCTTAGCTTCTTCCAAAGTTGCCTGTAATTGAGCAGATGTTCAATGACTATCAGATACAATGAAATGAAACCAGTGCTATGCTGCTAAGAAAGCAAGTACACCTCCTCCATTCGCTTCCTGGTTAATTTAGTAGAGTCACAAGGAGGTCATATTTCCACAGTCCATCAGATCCTGAGTCATTTGGGCTTTTTGGTAAAGAGTGGATCTTTGGGATTATGGGTGATGACCCCTTGCAGGACATAGAAAACAGACAGTGCCATAGAGCAGAGGAAGGACAGGCAGCACAAATTAAGCCTTCATTCTTGCTGCAGTTGCCTCCAAAATGTTTTGTCACTCTCTTGCCCTCTTTAATTCTTTTCTAAGCTATACTGACCCCTGCATCTTTCAGTGTCACTTGTACTATATACTCATTATTCTTGAATGAGTGTGTGTCAAGGAACTTTCACTTTCTGTAAAACCAGTGAAGAACAAATGACACACTGTTCATTCCTATAGGGTGCTGGCAGTACATACTTGCTGCCATGAAGGTGACTGAGATGTGTTTATCGTGGGGGAAGGGGGTCCTATGTTACCATTTACACCATCTTGTTCTCAGCATTGGGTCCCATCAAAAATTCATGGCCATTACAAGGTAAGGCCAATGGTTGCTCTAAGTAGACTTGCCTATTAAAATACTTTACTTAGTATCCATTTCCAAAACAGATACTACATTAGACCTCCAATTTACTGTTGCAATGAATGTAATCTATTTTATGGAATCACCAGGTTAGAGGTAAGCAATAATTTTAAGACTTCTATTGTATAGGTATCCAAAAATTCCCTTTGTAGTTTGAATTTTTAACATATTTATTTCTATATAAGACAAATGATTTTCAAAATGTAACAGAGAGAGTGTTTACAAAGAATTTAAATAAAACTGTTAATAATTCATTTGTCTTAACATTTATTTTGATTTATGTTAGATTCATAGCTATATATAATAACGTATTAAAAATGATGGTAGACGTGAAAGCTAACATTGTTGCAATTAAGTGAGCTAAGTCTCGAGTTTTCCAGCAGCGGCAAAAAGTTACAAATATCCTTTTTCATAAGATATCGAAATTACTTTGATTTCAGAGAATTGTTTCTCACTTTTCATCATCTGAAGCAACTTATTATCTTAGTAGTAAATTAGAAGCCAGTATGGGCAGGAGAAGTATTTAAATCCCACCCGATTTCCCACTGCATTTCTCCACCTGTGTCATAGATTCTGAGTATGCTCTGTTTTCTTTGGTAGGTGACTTGAGGAAAAATTTAGGTGACTGTTTTGTAGGAGGTTGGAATATTTGATGAGTGAGTGGATGTAAGGAGTTTAAGAATTTTAAATTAATAGTAGTAGAAAATTATAATTTGTGTGCAACAGCTAGTAATTTCATTCCTAACAGAGGACCACTTTGCCAGAGATGTCATTTTTCACATGGACCAATTAAGTATATAAAACTTATAATCAGATCAACAAAGCATTTATTTATTTATTTACTCAATAAAGCTACTGGTCAGTTGGGGGAGATTACTCCATAGAACCTCTCTTACTCCATAGAACCTCTCTTTTGTGGTGATATATATTGATTCCATTTAACCAAGGGGTTCTTTGATACAGAAGTTTCCTTAGTTTATTAAAGAATTTGTTTGGCAATTATTACTTGAAAGACTGGTAGGCAGAACAATTTAAATCCAAGAGTAACTTAATTGAAAATTAATTCAAAATTAAGAAAAAATTTTCTGGAATGATAATATAAATCAGGGTTTCAAAAGAAAAAAATCCATTTAGATATCTTTTAATAATATTATTTTTTTAAAAAAAGTATGCTTTCAGCATTGACCAGTTCTAGGATGGCAAGAAATGACAGCTCTAAACAGCAAAGTACCTGATAAGAAGAAATACTGTAAAGAATACTGTGTTAAGGAAATGAATTTTGTTTAAATACAGATGAGGCTCTCCACTCCTCCTCTCCCCACTCCCACCCTGTATGTCATATTACCTTGCCTATCCAGGTCTTTAAGCCAGTGGTGCTTCCTAAGTGACAGCCTGCCATCTTGTATCCTGTCACTGTCCCTGGAGTTCAGTTTAGTTTTGAGATGAGGCTGAGAGTTTAGAAATGTTGCCTTGGGATTTAAGATGCTGGTAAATGTTAAAGCTGACACATTCTTGCTATCAGGAACCAAGAGTGAGTACTTGGAAAAACATGAATCAGGCAATATTCCTAATTGTTTAATGGCCAGTTGTTCTTGTCTGATTATTACTTCCACTAATAAGAAATACCACCTGGCTCCTGTGGATAGAAGGATGGGAGAGATGTGGTAGAAAACGAAATATTTTATAGATTACAGTTTCTCCAAAGGAAAATCTGCCAGAGAATAGTAAAGGAATTCTTCTATTTTTTTTTTAAAATATTTATTATTTATTTGACAGAGAGAGAGAGACAGCTAGCGAGAGAGGGAACACAAGCAGGGGGAGTGGGAGAGGAAGAAGCAGGCTCCCAGCGGAGGAGCCTGATGTGGGGCTCGATCCCAGGAGTCCGGGATCACGCCCTGAGCCGAAGGCACACGCTTAACGACTGAGCCACCCAGGCGCCCCGGGAATACTTCTATTTGAATAGAAATATTGGAAATATTGGAGCTATATTGAAAAGTTTTTGTTATTTACATTGCTATTTTCTGCAGCTAGGCATCAGATAGGAGCAGAAAATTATACAAGGGACTTTAAAATCATAGCCTTGATTAGACCCTAGGGGCAGCTCCCATGAAAAGAAGCCCTAGAAAGATAAAGAATTGTGAGCTTCTGATTAGTTCCTTCCTTTCCAGGCCTTCCTTTAGATGTCTTCTGGACACTAAAACATGCAAAGCAGCCAGGTACAAATAATTGGAACTTTGTACTCTTTTATCGTCTGATACTCCAATGGACATAATTAAGAGGGTTTTTTTTTTTGCCATAAAACATGGGAACAAAAGAATTCAACTCCAGTTTGCCACCTTAGTAGCAAAGAGGTGTAGGGAGAATTTGCTGAGGTGCAAAGAAATCTAAAAAGTACATGAGCGGTGTCTTAGTAACTTTGAACTTATGTAGGACCATAGAAAGACAGAGAAGGGGAATATTTACTTTGAAAATAGATCTGTATTTCTTTTTGAATGCAGAAGGAACAACCAAGAAATTGGGACACGATTCAACATGAATGCAGAGTAGAACTTGTGTAGCTATCAGGGAGTTTATAAAAATGTAGACCATAATAGTTAAAAACACACAGGGTTTAGGTGATATAAATTATTTGGAAGGCAATAATTATTTTAAAAATAATAAGGTTATGGTGAATGCTGGTTAGTGGTGTGCAGCTATTTGAGCCATTTCTTGCAGAAAAGAGGTAGCTTCTGATAGCTATGGTTGATAGTGACTTCTGTTAGGATGTGGTGGGGAGAGAAAGGGATCCCTGAACTCTGAGTGGGAAGGAAGCTAGATATTGTATGAACTGAACATGCCACTCTACTGAATTGCATGTGTAACTTTTTGTTCATGGTTGGGGCAGACAAAATCTGCATTAGCTTCACTAACCAGAAGGTTAAGCCACAGGGCTTTGGTACAATGAATGTTCATTAACTTAAGTACTTATGACAGTTCCAGGTTCTTCTACTTTTGGGTACGAGTATAGTTTGATTTTACTTGTATGCACATGATGCGGATATCAGTTGGAAAAGACATGGAATGGAGCAAGTAAAGGAGTGACGAAGTCTGACCCAGAGGCACTTCTGCCAGAATCTCCTGTGCAGACACAAAGGGCTTCCAAAGCTCTAAAGCAGATGACAATGAAGGAGAATCAAAGGGTGTCAAGAGGCCACAGCCTCTACTGAGTATCCCCAAGACCCAAATCAACAGTATCATCCACCCATTCATGTACTGAGATCATTACGGGCATAACCTCCAACATCAGGAACTGGATATATTTAAGTAGTTAACCATTAGCCCTTCGAACTTCAAAAACATGGCTGGATGTTGGGTGGAGAGCTATTGGCAGTGGTGTGCTGGAGCCAACTCATGCCAGTTTGTGAGAGACAATTGTTAATTTTTAAGGAATTCTGTAAGCCAGTTGTTAAACTGTGAATAGTTTGGAATTGGCTATGCCCCCTCTTTCCCAGAAAGCCAGTTGTTAAAGTTTATAAGCACACCACTGGATACGAAGCTTCTTCTATATACAAAGGTAAACCTAGGGGCACCTGGGTGGCTCAGTTGGTTTAGTATCTGACTCTTGGTTTCAGCTCAGGTCATGATCTCAGGGTTGTGAGATAGAGCCCTGTGTTGGGCTCCATGCTCAGTGCAGAGTCTGCTTGAGATTCTCTGTCTCCCTCTCCCTCTGCCCCCTTCCCTGTTCTCTCTCCCTCAAATAAAATAAATAAATAAATAAATAAAATCTTTAAAAAAAACCCCCAAAACCCACAAAGATAAACCTAGAATTGGAACTCTTCTTGGTTCTAATACTAGACCTGATTTTTCTGGAAACATTCAGTTTCTTAATCCTGTTCATACTTCAGAATGACCTAGCTTCCAGAGCACCTGATGGGCCATCATCTTTATCTGTGCTGAGCACACCCATAGCCTTAGTTCTTCTGTATCCTTAATCAGTTTTTGGTTTTCCCTTGGTGGTGTTCCTCTACTAGAGATCTTCACCTTAATTGCCTTCAGTCCCGGCATGGTCCTGAAGCTCCAACACCCATGATATCTCAGAGAATTTAATAAGATTCTGTTCATTATCTGTACATATCTTGAGGAATATTTCTAATTGCAGCAGACACTGCTGGTGCTCTGTCCATATCCTTTGGCACTTACCATTTTAGCATTTGCCAACAGCACCTACAGAACTGAACACCTGCAGTTCGCTCCCTGAAGGCTGTTTGTTCCTCAGGTCACAGATGGAGCAGGCTGGAGGAGTTAGTAAGTTAATGCCCTAGAAGAATCCCTTAGCCATTGCCCGATGGCAGTTGAAAGTTAAATATGCCAAACTCCTTATTCCTCATGTGAACCAACTCTGATACATTTCCCACAGTCATCTCCCAGAAGTCTCCAGTGGGATTGGGTCCTGGTTGTCCAGAGATAACCTGTTTATCAACACACACCCCCTTGTCTTCCTTCCTGTCCATGTTCACTTTTCCTGTCCCCTGCAGGTGCTCCTGGAATCACCTCCTAAATAAACTACTTGTACATATAATCCTTGTGTCTGGGTCTGATTCTGGGGGAGACCCAACTTAAGATATTTATCACTGTCATTTTTATTCCAATAACAAACTGGAAGACATGAGCCACATTCTGAAGAACACCTGAGTTCTAAAACCTGAATAAGAAGATTCTTGGTTGACAGATCACATACTAATAAATGTTCAGCTTGGCATCTACTTTATTTTTAACGCTGTGTGATGGCCAAACATTTTGCGGTGGTGCTTGTTGTGTTTTCCCTTTACCATCATAAAAGTAATACAAAAGGGACACACATGTATTTGTTTTTAGTCGTGTGCTTTATTTTTAATTCTGTATAAACAAATACAAAATGACAAAAGATGTATGTTTACTAAACATTGTATTTGATTGTATGACATTACACAATGTGTCACAGTATTTCAGCTTGTAATTGTGTCCCTTAGTTCTTGGTACATAATTCTATAACTTTTAAGATACAGTTCATCAGGAAACTGTATCAGCCACCATTTTGTGGAACCCCTGCATGCTTACACTTGCAAATGTTGTTTGGAGAGCTTCTGAGCCACTCTGGCTGAAGTCTAGGGATATTTTTGGAAACATCTAAAATAGTAAAAGTATAAGGGATGAAGAGGATTTTCTTTTTCACATTCATAAAAGGCATGCAGGGATACAAATCTCAGAATACCATAACTACAGTTATTTCAAATTTAAGGATTGGACTTAGTATGTATATTTATAAAAATTGCCCAGTAGCACTGATTCTAAAATTTACTTGTTAACTGTGGAAGGGCAGTTGCCATGGCCTGACAACATTCGGTACTACTCCAGGGTTTTAGGGTGGGTTTTTTTTTTTAAATCATTTTCTACAATACAAAGTCAACTGAAGTGAAAAAAAGTGCGCCCTTTTGCTAACCTTACATTTTTTAATTCCTATAAATGCAGACAGGATGGGATCTTTTGTTTGATGGCCACCAGTTCATAAGACTCAACAGTCTTACAGATTCAGTATCTGTATTCCTGTTCAAGCTGTTGCGATGGGTATATTTTATACATTTTTAGGGCTTCCTCTCCTAAACGATGTTTTCAATTTGGTGACTTAAGCCCTATGACTCAAGGGAATTTCTATTTTTTATGTTCTTGTGAACCAGTGATGTTCCCTGCAGAATTGAGGGTTTTCATGTAGATGATGAAATGTCATCTAGATGTAATACCCTTGGGAAGATGAAATAACACTTGCAACCTGAGAGGGAGAAGCCTGGCATCTTGAGCCATGCCTTGGTGATAAGAAATTTTAGTTTTGAAAAACCCACAGTGAATATCATTCTCAATGGGGAAAAACTGGGCACTTTTCCCCTAAGGTCAGGAAAATGATAGGGATGATGCCCACTCTCACCACTGTTGTTCCACATAG
>NW_023255235.1:0-12356 GCF_002007445.2 Ailuropoda melanoleuca
CTCTCTCGCTGGCTGTCTCTATCTCTGTCGAATAAATAAATAAAATCTTTAAAAAAAAAAAAAAGAAACTTTTGTCTTCTTTACTATTGCAATCCTAGAGCCTGGCATAGAGTGGATGTACAACTGATTTTTTTTTTTTTAGAGAGAGAGAGAGCCTGTGAACAGCTGGGGGGGGCAGAGAGAGAGGGAGAAAGACAGAATCTTAAGCAGACTCCATGCCCAGCACGGAGCCCGATGTGGAGCTTGATCTCACAACCCTGAGATCACAACCTGAGCCTGGACCAACAGTTGGATGCTTAACTCATTGAGCCACCCAGGTGCCCCTACGACAGATTTTTGTAGAAGGAATTCAGTGGAGGTCAAAGGCAGATATGTCTGTGAAGGGAGCATCAGTAATATTTTCAAGTGTATCACCTTATTGATTCTTCACTACAGCCTACTGAGGTAGGTTCTATTACTATTTCCTTATAAATAAGGCTCACCAAAGTCAAGAAACGTGTCTAAGGACATATCGCTAGAAACTGGTGGACCACAATTCCAATTTGGGTTGGGTTGACGCTAGGACCCAAGCACTTTTTTTTTTTAAGATTTTATTTATTTATTTGAGAGAGAGAGAGAGCATGTGTGCGAGCATGCCACACACATGTGGGAGGGGCAGAGGGAGAGGGAAAAGCAGACTCCCTCGCTGAGCAGGGAACCCAAGGATGTGGGGCTCGATCCCAGGACCCCAAGATCATGACCTGAACCAAAGGCAGATGCTTAACCCACTGAGCCACCCAGGCGCCCCTAGGACCCAAGCTCTTAACCACTAAGGCTCTACGGTGTACTGTCTCTTTGGGAAGTGCACTGAGTGGGATTTCACAATATGCAGCAAGTTGAGTCCTGTGTGTCAGAAAGGTACCTGCAAACAGTGCAGAGACAGAGCCTGATGGTCAGGCTCTGAGATTTTGAGATCCCACTACATAGTTGGCCAGGCCTCTGTTGGCCCAGGTTTCTTTTCCACTTGTTTGCTTCAGCTTTTTCTGCTTCTGAAGCTACCTTCGTAGGGCTCTTGCATTCAGCTGTGTAGGTTGCACACTGCACAATTCTGGCAACACCATTCACAGCAGACATGGTGGTCCTGAAGCTCACTGAACTGTCACCTTTTCTGGGGGTCTCCACAAATGTAAATTGAAAGGAGACACAGATTGTTCCACTTGCCTGTATCTTTCATTTGGGGAATACGGCCGCCTTTTCCCTTCAGAGGACAGAAACAATCAGAGGGTGGTGAGGGCTGTGGTTGGCTGAGCTTACCCTGCAGTTTTCAGAAATAACCAGGACTAATTCAGTCAGGGCTTCCATTTCTGAGCCTGGGCAGAAGAGAGAGGTGTGCCTGGTCATGTGGGCATGGGAAAATTTACTTGTCCATCCCCCTCTGTCTCACTTGTCAGGACTTTACTTTGAACTCTCTAGATCACACTTCTTCCTACTTCTCCTTTTTTTAATGTTATTTATTTGAGGGAGAGAGGGACAGAGTATGAGCAGGGTGGGGAGGAGCAGAGGGAGAAGCAGCCACCCCACCCTACTGAGCAGGAAGCTAGACATGGGGCTCGATCCCAGGACCCCGGGATCACAACCTGAGCTGAAGGCAGATGCTTAACCCACTGAGCCACCCACTGTGCCCCTCCAGGGCACATTTTTATTTTCTGGATTGCTTCTTAACATCACCTGAGGAGTCACTGGCCCTGCATTCACCTTGACCTAATTGCTTGCCTATGGCCGCCTCTCAAGTCCTTGCAGAAAGAATGAATTAATGAATGAACAAACTTGCCATGTAGCCCTGGTCAAGTCTCAACCTTTGCAAGCCTGTTTCCTCATCCGTAACATGCAGATTATATTGCCTACTCTCAAAAGTGCTCATGAGGATCAAATAAGACAATATATGCAAATATGCTTTGGGAAGTATAAAGCGCTGTTACTATAATTATGAAATCCATCATGTAGGCAGATTTCTTTTCAGTCAGATAATGCTTCCACCCATTGCCATAGAAATGTATTCATCTCCAAACACCAAACACTTTCAGTGGATATAAATCCACATTATGCCATTTTTTTAAACATGGTCGACAAACTATAGATCGGGGATTTCCTCAAGCTTCTCCCTGTCAATCAGTGAAAAAGTATGTGTTGAGTAGAAAAGAGATATAAATGGAAACAACTAGAATAGCAATAGGCAAACGATGGCCTGCAGGCCTAATCTGGCCTGCCACTTGGTTTTGAACAGCCTGAGAACTAAGACTGGTTGTTACATTTCTAAGTGATTGAAAAGACATCAAAAGAAGAGTAATATTTTTTACATGGAAACTATATGAATTTCAAATTTCTGCACCTGTAAAGAAAGTTTTATTGGCACACAGTCATGCCCTTTTATTTATGTATTTCTACGGCTTCTTTTGTGTTATAATAGCAGAATTAGATAGTAGTGACAGAGATCTTATAGTCCGCAAAGCCTCAAATATTCACTATGTGCCGCTTTATAGAAAAAATGTGGCCATCCCCTGAACTGGAAGACAAACAGCTTAGCTTTGGTCAGCTTTGTCAGTTGCTCTGTCTTCACACTTTAAAATATTTTGCCACATGCATTAGGAATTCATGTATTTGCTCATTTATTCAACAGATATTAAGTGAGAACCTACTATGTGTCAGACACCATATCCTGGTTAAGGAAGGAGGGACTCCAGCATGAAGTATTTTGCATTAGTTAGTTTCCCTATATGAAATGTAGGAAATGAGGTGTTAAGAGAAAAGCCCTGTAGCAAAATCTCCTAGAAGACTTATTGGGTGCTAGAAACTTCTTTGTACCTTCAGGAATCTTTAGGGTGAGGCCAATGGGAATTTTGGTGGAGTTAGTTGAGAGGATTCTAATTCTAATAGTTCAAACCTTCTTTAGTAATGTTGATTTTCTAATGAATGAGGGGATCTAGAATGCTTTCTTTAACTATGGGAGCTTCCGGATATGCCGCATTTATTAAGAACAGCTTTGAGATAAATATATTTGTCATAAAGCTTTTGTGATGAGCTCACAATTTTATAGCCCCAGGTACTTTATAAGGTCAAACCCCCAGGGGAAATTGGGAAAGAGGACAGAGGAAAAAGCAGAATCCTGTGACAGAAGAAAAGAGGATAAGAAAGAAATAAAATGACCCTTTCTCTTCAGTTTTACTCTTAGATCTCTGTTTTTCTCTTTCCATCAAAAACAAATTTACTTTGACAGCTGATGTAATGTAACTTTGCTGTCAGGCCACGAGCGAAAGGCAGAGTAATGCAGCCGGTTGTGGCCTCCTATGCTCCTTCTGGGTATTGTGACTTCTTTGTTGTAGCTAAAGGACACCTCCTGGCCTGTGCTGTCTCTTACATGGATTCGGGCTACAACACAGGGCTCTGAGGACCACAGGAAGAAGAGGGCGGCCTTATTCATATTAATCACTCTGAGCTCACATGTAGTTTCTAAACCTCAACTGCTCAGAAATCAAAGATCATTTGTACCACTTAGCTTTCCAGTCAACTGACTCCTGGTGCCCAGAACAATGATCATGAGAACAAGCAGAAGCCAAGAAGAGCCCCATTTCCCAACAACAACCTTTGGGCCATGGGCCTTTGACTTGTCCACAAATATGATTTGTGGCCTATGAAGAGAGCATTCAGAGACCAGTCCATAGGAGGGCCAGGTCTTCCACGAGGAGCAATTCTTCCCGAGTCTCAGTTCTGAAATCGTTGGAAATACGAACACAGTCATTTTTATGGACACAGATCATCCATCGATGGTTGTTATTATACAGAGTGGCTGAAGACACCTTTGGCTTGGGGACTGTTGCACAGACCTGATCATTTGCAAAGCTGTGGTGATGATGACATTTTCCTTCAGTGCCTCTAATCTCTTTTCCTTGTTGGTATCCCTTCCCCAGTCTTCAGGTACAATTCCCTCATGGTCTGTCTCACTTGCTTGGCCCCATATGCAAACCTGGTCTCAGTAAGGGATCAGATTCAGTTACTCTGAATCACAAGTGACCTCCTAACAGCTGAACCCGTATTTGCATGCTAACTGGGGACAGGTCTTAAGGTCAGGGATTTCTGGATGACAGTGGGAGGAGGTTTGTGAATCCTCTGAGATTTTATGCTAAATTTGATCATGTCTGCTCATATATGCATTTTTCTTGTCCGTGTTCAACAGATGTTGTCCCAAGGCAGGAGGTGTAAGTTGAATGAGGAATTCTTGTCATGCAAATGAGCTTGAGAGCACTGAACTTTTTACCCTTTGTGGGTGTGATTATCTCAGGTGGGTTGTGTGATTGCTCAGTGAGGAGGCTGGCAGTATTCAGGGCAGAGCTAAGAAGAAACTGGAAGTTTGAAGTGCGCACAGACACACTAAAGGAGAAAAAGAGGAAAAAGAGAGCCAGCGTGTGTGTTTGTGTTTGTGTGTGTGTGTGTCTGTGTGTGTGTTTTGGGGGGGGGGGTAGGGAATCTCCGCTCAGGGAAATGGAAGGCACAGTCTCTAGAACCAAGGGAAAGTCTCCTAAGAGGTTATCCTTCTGGTTAGAAGTCAGGAGACAGAGTCAGTGACTCACGTAGAAGGATGAAGCTGAGGGAGTCCAAGGTTGGGTGTGGGGTGGGGTGGGGGGAGTGCATCCAGGTCTGGGGGGTTGGAATGCAGGCAGGGAAAGGGGTGGGTATAGTATTGTGATTACTTGGGATTAGACACACCTTCCAGTGCCTTTATTAAGAGTGTGCCCTTGGGTAAGTCACTTTGAGCTCTGTGCCTCAGTTTCCTCGCCTATAAAATTGAATTAATAATAGTACCTGCCTCACAAGGTTGTTGTAAAAATTTAATGAGAAAATGTGTATAAAAAGTGCTTTGTATCATATCTGGCATATAATAAGTGCTCCATACATGGTAGTTATTATTGACGGCAGTTATAATGATAATAGACTGGAAAGAGTTGAATGCCTATCAGATTAATAAAGGCTGTTTGTGTGCTAGATATTCATTGCATGCTTATTACTGATTTCTCTGAGCCTTAGGGTCTGAGAAAGAGCTCAGATCGGGCCTAGAGGTGGAAGCAAAGGGCTTGTCCAAGGTAAGGTCCACGCAAGGCAAGGCAGTTAGCCCCAGGTGCTATGCTGAGCCAGGTGGACAGCAGTATAAAGACTCAGAATGGGGATGTGAGAAGCCAAGCAGCCCTCATCTTTTAAAATTATTTTTCTAAAGGTAGGCTCTGAACTTTGTCATCCAGCTCCTAGAGATATGATTCCCCTACATGCTTCTCTTCATTGCTGGGGTGTATTCCCTAATGGCACAGGGAGGACATTATTCCCATTTGAAGATATTTTCTTTTACTTTTTAAAAATATTTAATTTATTTATTTGATAGAGAGAGAGCACAAGCAGGGGGAGTGGCATGCAGAGGGAGAGGGAGAAGCAGGCTCCCCACTGAACAGAAAGCCCGACCTGGGGCTTGATCCTGGGACCCTGGGATCATGACCTGAGCTGAAGGCAGACACTTAACCGACCGAGCCACCCAGGTGCCCCCCAGTTGAAGATATTTTCATGGGAAATCAAAGAAGAGGAGGCAGAAAAGAATGAGGCCATCTCCTACACCCTTGGTGCCTTCAATCAACACAGGGCCGATCCTTGCTGGTGTGCAAACTATTTCCCTGACAGAAATGAGATCTGAAAGCTATCCCCCCTTTTCTGTCTTTCCAAATTTGACCTTCAAGTCTCAGCCCCATCTGTCCTTCATAAACCAACCCCACAACAACCTAATCAGAGAGGTATGGATAGGTTGGGTACAGCCAGACAAATGGAAATCACTCTAGGTCTTTCAAGTAGAAAATTTAAAACAGGGATTAGTATGTCGATGATGGAAGGGATAAGAAGCCAAACAGGACAGTAAGACAGCTCAGAGTTGTCAACTCAGCAACAACAGGAAGCCCCCTTTATCCCTAGAGTTGGAGGGACTACTGGAAGAGGTGGTGAGTGGTGTTACCAGAGCCCAGAGACAGGCTATCTGGGGGGAGCTAGAGCCAAGATGGGGATGCCTTGCAAAAGCTGGGGCCAAGGAGAGAGGGGATGCCTGGTGGTTGTTAAAGATGAGCCCCGTGAGAAATATAGCTGCTGCTGGTGGTACCACAAAAAAATGGGGTTTGGCATGAGAGACTATGGACTCTAGGAAACAAACTGAGGATTTTAGAGGGGAGGGGGGGTGGGGGGATGGAATAGCCAGGTGATGGGTATTAAGGAGGACACGTATTGCATGGAGCACTGGGTGTAATATGCATCAATGAATCATGGAACACTACATCAAAAACTAATGATGTACTGTATGGTGACTAACACAACATAAAAAAAAAAAAGTGGAGTTTGGGGTGTGGAAGAAATATCCGAGCTCCTCCATTCTTCTTACCTTTGGGTTGGTAAAACCTACCCAGAAGCCAAAGGGAGTGGACTGTAGGGAATATAGTGCTCTTGATACAGAGCAGAGCAGGAAATGGACAGAGAATGGTTCTGAGAGTCAGAAGGAGACAAAAAACCTAAATATCATCCTTATTTTACAGAGAAGTTGTATGAGGTAGAAAGAGGTCAGGTTGCCCCAAACCACACTAAATAGGAGTCCAGGTTTCAAATCCAGGCAGTCTGACTTCTCCTACACCCATTCTCTCTCTAATCACTATTATATAATCATGATAATAATACTATTGTTATTTTACTCATGTCAGACTTCTCCCTCTGAACTAGACTTTAAGCTCCCTAAAGGCATCAACTGTGTCTTTACCTTTATATCACGTAAAGCACCAAGCCCTTTTGTATTTTTCAGAACCTACCAGGAGATATAGGTTGTTCGCTGATCTGGGATTATTAGCAGGTCTTCATAGGTTCCACGTTACCCAAAGTGGGGGCACTATTAAAATGTCCTCTGTGGTTCTGAATGTTTGCTTTCTTGCTAGTGAAAGGTAGCAATCCCAGATCGGATTCCAGAGAATGGTTTGGCAATAGGGAAAAGCACAAGCTACAATGAGAAAAATTAATATCTAGATTGCGTGAGAGTATCCCAAAGGAAAGAGACAGTTATTAAAATCTGAAATGTCTCTGCTCCAATGTCATAAAATTTCTACAGGTTGAAACGAGCAACTCCTTCACCTGGAAAGAGGCTCTATTATCCCTTAGGCTTATTATAGCTTCCATAGTTTGGATAGTTTTGTGGGACTGAAAGCTGGCAGGGTTATGCTTTGTTCTGTTTTCTTAAGAAGCAGTTCTTGAGAGCTAAGAGAGGGATGTAGGTATGTTAGATGAAGTGTCCATGGTTCCGATGCTCATGAAATCTTTAGTCACTGCAACTGGAAGGACAAGGAGATCGGTGGTTCAGGGTTGCCATGTAGCTAGGGAACGAGAGAAGGTGTGCTGGGGACTTTGCAGTGAAAGTGCAGTTCAGGTGCTTCCTGGCCTCAAGGTGTATGTGATGGAGTAGCAGTTCCTTCTGTGCATGAGCGTTGGGGTCAGACTACCTCAATTCAAATCCAGGCTCTACCACTTTTTATCATATGATGTTATTTGTATCCTGGGGATAATAAAGTGTTATAATATAATGCACTATCCTCATTTTCCTCCTACCTCTCTGGTTGTTCTTTCTCAATCTCCTTGGGCGATCTATCCCATCTTTCCAACCTCTAAACACTCAAGTGCCTCACTTTTGGACCTCTTCCCTTTTGTATCCACACTCACTCCCTTAGTGATCTCACCGAGTCCCATGACTTTCAATAACATGCACATGCTAGTGACTCCCAAATCTCTTGTCTCCAGCCTGGCCCTCTCTGCTAGACCTGTAGACCCCTGCCTACCTGACATCTCCACTCAGATGTTTAACAGGTTATTTCCAACTCCACACGTCTAAAACCTAACTCTGGATCTCTGTCTCCAGATCTTTACTACTCTTCCTCATCTCAGTAAGGGCACACTCCATCCTTCCAGTTACTTAGGCCCATGGTCTTGGTGTCATCCTGGACTCCTCTCTTTTGCTCATACCCCACATCTGATCCATCAGAATTGGATGTAGCTTTGAAATATACCTAGAATCTGACCACTTCTCATCGTGTACGTCATGACCACCCTATTCTAAGCCACCACCAGCTCTTATTTTGGTTAATGCAATGATCTCATAACTTGTCTCTCTGTCTTGGTTGCTGCACCACTTCTGTCTTTTCTCAATCAGCATATTCTATTTAAAAAAAAAGATTTTATTTATTGGAGAGAGAGAGAGAGAACAAGCAGGGGGAGGGACAGAGGGAAAGGGAGAAGCAGGCTTCCCACTGAGCAGGAAGCCCAATGTGGGGCTTGATCCCAGAACCCTGGGATCATGAGCTGAAGGCAGACGTTTACCTGACTAAGCCACCTAGGTGCCCCTCAATCAGCACATTCTTATTAAAGTGCAAGTCAGATCACATGCCTCCTCTGCTCAAAACGCTCACATGGCTCCCTGTTTCACTCAGAGTAGGAGCCAAAGTCTTTACAAAGATCTCTCAGGCCCAACACAACCTGTTGTTGACCCTCATTACCTCTGACATAATCTCCTACTTCTCTCTGATTTGTGTACTCCACTCCAGTCACACTGGCCTTCCCAAGGCTGAAATCAGAATGTCGGTGTGGCTGAGCTCTTATCTCAAGGCTCTGGAGAAGAATCTGCTTCCAAGTTCATTTATGTTGTTGGTGGAATTCATTTCCTCATGGTTGTAGCATTGAGGTCCCCACTTCCTTGCAGGCTGTCAGCTGGGGGTTGGTCTCGTTTCCTAGAGGCCACCTGCATTTCTTCTCCATGTTCCCCTCCATCATCAAGCCAGCAACGGCACAACAAACCCTTCTCATGCTTCGAATCTCTGACATCTTCTTTTGTTACCAGCTGGAGAAAACTCTGCTTTTAAAGGACTTATGTGATTAGATTAGGCCCATCTGGATAATCTCCTTGATTAATAACCTTAATTATATCCGTAAAATTTCTTTTGCCATGTATGCAAAGTAATCACAAATGTGCTATCTCATCATATTCATGGTCCTGACGATTAGGGCAGGAAATCTTAGGGGAGCATATTAGGATTCTGCCTGCCACGATGACATTCAGACTGTTTAAGAAACCGACCAATCAGGGGCTCCTGGGTGGCTCAGTCTGTTAAGCATCTGCCTTCGGCTCGGGTCATGATCCCAGGGCTTGGGATTGAGTCCCGTGTCGTGCTCCCTGCTCATCAGGGAGCCTGCTTCTTCCTCTCCCCCCTGCTTGTGCACTCTCTCACTCTCTCTTTCTCAAATCAATAAATAAAATAATTAAAAGAAGAAACTGAATGTATGCTAGCAATAACACTGGAACAGAGGCATACAAAATACCTGCTGTTCAAGGCATCACCTTTTACCTGCTGGATTGTGAGGTGATCTAGGGGCATCCCCGAGGCAACAGCTGGAGTAGCAGTTTTTTACTGACTAGTATGAAAATATTTCAATGTCTTCACAACTGGGTGCCCTATCAGTGCATAGCAGTTGGTTATCTGCCTGGTTAGTGGGTTACAAATCATGGTGTAGTGTGCGAGTTGTCTTTTCTGTGCTTTGAAAGTCTGAAGTTGGACCCAGGTGACTGGGGGTGGGTGGGAAGACCACCTGCCCCCCCTTGGCCCTCCCAGGTGTACAGTGGCCCCTCCCAGCCTTGTTTACTGTCTTCACAGTGCTGGGATTGTTTTGATGAATGTCTTCATAGGCATAGCTGTCTTTTGCAGTTGGAGACTTCATCCATTATCTGAGCCTCCGAATGCTGCCACCCCAAGGGAGAGATAATCAATTCTATGTATTTGGGCTCTTCTCAAGCCTCGCAGCAGATGTGGCTTAGTAAGGCAAGTGCTGTTTACTTAATCTCAGCTTTAGAGTGAACACTCCACAGTAGCAAGAGAAACTGAAGGTTCTGAGTAACTTGCTGAATGAGGCTATATCACACAGATCATTACAAGCCCCGTGTTTTGTGAGGACCCGTCTCAGGCAAAAGAGATGCCCCTTGTAGGTGAGTTGGCAGTAGGAATAGCGCCTAAGGTAAGTGAATATTGTGGGGCTGGTCTGTCCCTCCCACCTCGTATTTCCATAAGGGTGAATTTGATGCAAATGGTATCAAGGGCAGGTTCACTTGATGGGACTGGGAACATACGCATGAGGAGCAGCGGTGACAAGGTGGATGTGCTGAAAGAAGTGTTGCAGAGAGAAATAAGCAGCTTGAGGGAGATAAAAGGATAAAGGGAGGAGAGAAAATCGATGCTAATCACAAATAATCACGATATAAAATATGGCCGGCTTCACCTGATGATGCTGGCTGGGACCACAGAGCACAGGCCCGGAGTGATCCTTGCTTCCCCATATCTTGAAGCTGACTATCAATGATAGCCAGTGGAGTCTCCTCTGGCAGAGAAATATGAATTTCTCAAGAGCCAGATCTCTATTCCACCAGCAGCTCTGTATCCCGCATAGAGCATCGAGAAAGAGCTTGACCTTTCAAGGGATTGCTATTGCATGGTGTTCCTGGGCCCTGTCTTAGGATGTACGCCAAACATATTCCCAGTAAACCATGTCAACAACTGAGTCTCCACTTAGACTGAGTCAGCCTGTTGATACCTTTTGAAGTAAGAGAGACTCATCTGCAGTGGCTTCCCTTCCTCTGATATTTCCTCCATATCAGAGCCCTTCTAAAAACCACATTGACTACTGAAGTGGAGATGTTGCAAGCGGAATCAAATCTACTTGCTGGTCTTTACTGCTCAGACAGATCCAGATATTTTTGGAATCAGGTTGCCCAATCTCAGGACCCCACTGGATCCAGTTCCAAATGATAAAGACACATTACCAGAAGATCCCAAAGTAGGAGGTAGTATTCAGAATGGTTGGCCATGGGTTCATAGGTATGAGATCTTCCAGCAAACACACACCCCTCTGCCGCCAAGCTCTCTCTTCAAGCTAAGGTGTTTTCTTCCGGTACCACATTAGGTGGCATTAAAACACAACTTGCTACCAGCAGGTGGTGACAAGAGAGCCAGAGTTGATTATTTCCACCCTTCCTAGCAAAATGTCACTGAGCTCAGTGGGAGACACCACAGCCCTGTATGAGGTGACAAGAAAATCTCTTTGTTTTCCACTGCCATTAGGAGTGATCAGCTGCAAGACACCCAGGGAGAAAAAAAACAAGTGCTTCAGTGTGGATATTGCCATCTTTGGCAGTGTAAGAGGATGTTAGGCATAGGGGTGGGAAAATAGCCCCCTGAGATTTTAGGCCTCTCCCCTTTATACAGACAGACTTGGAGTGAACATAGATCATTCCAGAGTTCTTGGTCTGGTTGGGTTTGAACTATTCAGAGAGAGAAGTATAAAACTGAGTGATATTCCATTTCAAAAGCAGCAGATGGACAGTATTTCAGAGCTAGAAGGGACCTTGCGAACTTAGCCTTTCATCTAGACATCCAGGCTCACAGGATGTCAGAGCCAGCAGGGATATTAAAAGACCACTGCATCAGACATACAAATGGCCAACAGGTGCATGAAAAGGTGCTCAGCATCAGTAATCATCAGGGAAATGTAAGTCAAAACCACCATGAGCTATCACGTCACAGCTGTTAGAGAACAGCTATTATCAAAAAGATAAGAGGTAACAAGTGTGGTGCAAATGTGAAGAAAAGGGAACCCCGGTGCACTGTTGGTGGGAATGGAAATTGGTGCAGCCACTATGGAAAACAGTATGGAGGGTCCTCAAAACAATTAAAAATAGAACTACCATATGTTCCATCAATCCCATTTCTGGGTATATAGCCAAAGAAGATACAACCATCATCTTAAAGAAATATCTGCACTCCCACGTACTGCGGCACTGTTCACGATAGACCAGACATGGAAACAACCTAACTGTCCCTTGACAGACAAATGGATAAAGAAAATACGGTGTGCTTATATACAACAGAATATTCCTCAACCATGAGAAAGAAGGAAATCTTGGATGGATGAAACTGGAGGGCATTAGGCTAAGACGAATAAGTCAGGCAGAAGAAGACCAATATTGTCTGATCTCAGTTATATGCGGAATCTAAAAAAGTCAAATGCAGAGAGACAGAGAGTAGAAGGGAGGTTGCCAGGGGCTGAGGGTTGGGGGAAATGGGGGATGTTGATCAAAGAGTACAAATTCACAGTTAGAAGTTGAATAAGTCCTGGGGATGTAATGTCCAGCATGGTGACTCTAGTTAACGATATTGTATTGTATACTTGAAAGTTGCTAAGAAAGTTGCTATCTTAAATGTTCTCACCAAAAAAGGGGGGGG
>NW_023255236.1:0-2362 GCF_002007445.2 Ailuropoda melanoleuca
CCATAATGCCGGGATCACGCCCTGAGCCGAAGGCAGACGCTTAACCGCTGTGCCACCCAGGCACCCCAGAGAGATTACTTTCTGCATAAGTACTGTTTTACTGTTGTTGTTTTTTTTTTTTCCAAACTAAGAGATAAGTAATGGATATGTGTGTCGGGGGGCTCATTTATCCGGAGTAATGTGTTCTGTCAGCCCAGAGAATCTGTTTGGAGTCACGTGTGACCATTCTTCAGCTCTTGAGTGCCATGTCTGTGGTTTCTGACCACTCAACCATAAGGGTCATCTAGTCAGTTAGTTAGCTTGACATGATTATGCACAGACCTTTGAACTTGAGCAATGTTTTAAATTTCTTTCAAGTCCGCTGAAAGGAAGGAAGCATGTTGTGCATAGTCTTGACGTGCAGTGATATCATGACATGACTTTTGAAGGATGCGCTTCTCCACCACAACTTACAGATGCTTTCATGACCATGGTTCTCAGCCTCTGTTTGTACATTGGAATCAGTGGGTTCTTTTGAAAATCCTGACTGAAGAACACTTGGGACACACAGAGGGGAGATTATTCCCTCTTCTAGGAGTGTGTCCCTGAGAGGCAGTGTTCACAGAGATACCTCTCCAGGAACAAATGAGCTGGCTGGCACGTTTTACTCCCCTGCCTCTCATCACACAGAGTCACCTGTAGGAAGCAGCACAGTGCCTGTACTGGCTGCCTAACTTGCTTACACTGAGCCCGACCTCCCTATGTTCTGGTGAGACTGCCCTCAGTCAGGCTTGCCTCCCAGCATAGCAGATCCCTTCCCCAGAAGACCAGCACAAACCCTTGCCCACACCATGTCTTCTGACCAGAGAGTTCTACAGGGTGGTGGAGTTGGTGTGAGGTCTCATTTCACAAGCAGATCAGAGCACACCTAGTTAAAACTTGCCACATGCAGGCCAGGGACCAAACATTGGCCACAGCAAGCAAGGAGAGCCTCTGCAGACAACTGGCCTGGCAGATAAAGCAGCCAAATCACAACAGCAGAGCACACGCACCACACACCATGACACTTCCTGAAGCTCCAGGCCCTGGGTGCCACATGACCTCTTAATCATAAGGCCATTACTTTCAGGAGCAGGAGACAAACTGGCTTTTCTAACACAGAGAAGAAGGCAGAGACTTAGACAAAATACCAAGATGGAGGAATTTACCCCAAATGAAAGATCAAGATAAGGCCACAGCCAGAGATTAAGCAAAACAGATATAAATAACAGGCCTAATGGGGAATTTAAAGCAACAATCATAAGAATACTCACTGGACTTGAGAAAATGATAGACGACATCAGTGAGGGGTGCCTGGGTGGCTCAGTCATTAAGCGTCTGCCTTCGGCTCGGGGCGTGATCCCAGCGTTCTGGGATCGAGCCCCACATCAGGCTCCTCTGCTGGAAGCCTGCTTCTTCCTCTCCCACTCCCCCTGCTTGTGTTCCCTCTCTCACTGGCTGTCTCTATCTCTGTCAAATAAATAAAAAATAAAAAATCTTAAAAAAAAAATCAGTGAGACCCTTACCACAGAGATAAAAGAGTTAAAAAAGAATCGATCAGAGATGAAAAATGCAGTAAATGAGATTAAAAACAGGCTTGATGCAGTGAACAGCAGCTGGAGGAAGCAGAGGAATGAATTAGTGACCTAGAAGATAATGGAAATAACAGAAAATGATGAAGCTGAACAAAAGAGACGAAAAGAATTATGCAACACAAGAACAGATTTAGGGAACTCTGTGACTCTATCAAACATAACATTTGTATTATAAGAATCCCAGAAGAAGAGAGAGAAAAGGGGACAGAAAATTTGTTTGAAGAAATAATATCTGAAAACTAACCTAATCTGGGGAAGGAAACAGACATCCCGATTCCAGGAGGCCCAGAGAACTCCCATCAAAATCAACAAAATCAGGCCAACACCAAGACATGTAATTAAATTTGCAAAATAGGATTGCCTGACAGGCTCAGTCAGTAGAGCACATGACTCTTGATCTCAGAGCTTGAGTTCAAGCCCCACATTGGGTGTGGAACCTACTTAAAATAAATAATAATAATAATAATATAGAGGGGTGCCTGGGTAGTGCAGTGGTTAAGCATCTGCCTTCAGCTCAGGGCATGATCCCAGCATTCTGGGTTCAAGCCCCACATCAGGCTCCTCCACTAAGAGCCTGCCTCTTCCTCTCCCACTCCCCCTGTTTGTGTTCCCTCTCTTGCTGGCTGTCTGTCTCTGTCAAATAAATAAATTAAAATAATAATAATAATATAGAAAAGTTAAAAAATATTTTTTAAAAATTTGCAAAATATAGTGATAAAGAAAAAATCTTAAAAGCATCAAGACCAAAG
>NW_023255237.1:0-12502 GCF_002007445.2 Ailuropoda melanoleuca
ATAACGCCGGGATCACGCCCTGAGCCGAAGGCAGACGCTTAACTGCTGTGCCACCCAGGCGCCCCTCTATTTTTAACTTTTTGAAGAATCTCCATACTGTTCTCCAGAATGGCTACGCCAGTTTGCATTCCTACCAACAGTGTAAGAGGGTTCTGCTTTCTCTGCACCCTCTCCAACATCTATTGTTTCCTGAGTTGTTAATTTTAGCCATTTTGACAGGTGTGAGGTGGTATCTCATAGTGGTTTTGATTTGTATTTCCCTGATGCCAAGTGATGGCAACAAAATGAAAAGGAAATAGTCACCAAATACTTGAGACTGATTTTTTTTTTAAATACGTGGACTCTAACCAAAGATTAACCTTTTAAAAATAAGCTTGAATACTAATTTGATGCCAAATGCATTTGGGTATGAGCTGACTTCAGCTTAGGAGTTACTTGATTTTAGGGATTTTTTTTCCCAGCTATTTTTGAAATTGTTTATCTTTGGCTCAAACAAAAGGGAGAAGCAGCGTGTTTTCCCAAGGAAAGACTTGAGATCAGAAGGCTTGGCATTGAGTGCTGTCTTGATCATGGTTTATGTGCTTCAACAAGTTGCTTATCTGCTCTGAACTTGGTGTCCCCATCTATCAAACGGTGGCATTAATAAATTCCACTTAGTAGAATAGTTGTGAGGATCAAATGCAGTAATGTGTGTGAAGGCATGCTGTAAAGTGCTTGAAAATTATAAAAGTATTATGCTTCTGGCTCAAACACTGTTTCTAAGAGAAAAAAAACTGGTGCCTTTTCTGAAAGGGCTATATGTTTCTGGGGTTAAGTTTTTTTTGACTTAGACAAAAACTGTTCTTTTTGTCTTTCATTTTGTGTTTGGTACTTGATCCTTCCCTGCCCTGATACTGGATTGCCAGAGGATGAGCTTGCTCAGGTCTTTTCTCTGTCCATGATGGGAATTGTTATCTCTTTCTTCAGTAAAGAAGAGTGAGATTACTTATTCAGTCTGTCTTTGGTTAGCGTTATCAATCTCCAGATTCAGTTGGCTTATAGCTAGTTCAACAGCATCAACAAAATATAGAATTTTAATAAAAAATGGTTTGACCGCAGGTAATGTGTTACAAAAATGATTTTTAAAGCCTATTAGTCCTATAGTTCAGTCTTGGCTGCTTTATATCCAATCTTTTCCTAAACCTTTTTTAGCTTGTTGTTTCACTTGTAAAATAGTGATAATTACTGCTTCTTGGGGTTCCTGGAAAGATTAAATGAGATCTATGAGTCGACTACTCTTCATTTCGAACTTTGAGCAGAGAAATCCCATAAATGCTATAAATTATAGTCTATAAATTATTACCTCTTAAATTTTCCATGACTTAAATTTACTTATGATCCACAGTATGTTTTGGGTATATTTTTGAAAATGTCACTATTAGCTTCTTTACAGTAATCAACATTGAATTTATTCTCTGTGAAGTGAAGCAGAAAAGTCACTTGGTAATGACAACCTACATTTACCTGGCTCTCTAAATGCAATCAACCCATAAATGCAAGGAACTGATTCAACAAAATGTGCCGTATTTGAGTCCAAATCCCCTCTCTTAAGTTTCCTTGACCTTTCTTCTCGAGGACAAAGAATAAAATTTATTCACCTGGGAAAAACAATAATTTGGGTTAAAAGTGTACATGATTAGATTTCTCAATTGAACATAACATCCTTAAAGTCATAAATGAAATGGAAAGAATATACATCATTTTTTTTCACTAACACAAACTTTTTCCCCTAATTAAGGTGTTTTAGAAAGGAAAACCTAAATCCTAAGTATATTTCATTGTTCATGAAGTTATGAAAAGCTTGATAAACCTATTATCACAAATCTCAGATTTCATATGAATTGCAGGAAATAGAACAAAACACCCACCCTTCTTTTAAATAAGACACCATGGTTAGTACAGTTTCTGGAATCTAACAGATACTCAGCTGGTACTCAGGCCCATGTAATGGCAACAATTATTCATGCTAAGACTTGTATTGTTTCGTATACATCCATAGTTCTCAGTTAGAAAGATTGCGATTATAGAGTTTATTGATGGAATTCCAAGGACAATATGGGTGAGTTGGATGGACTACTGAGACCAGGTCCACTTACTATATCATTTTGAAGTCAACTCTCCATTGTCAGCTTGATTTTGTTGGGTACTCTTTAAGAAGGACCCTGACTTCTCCATCTTGAAGGCTCCCCAACTCTGGTCCTCGGATGGATTTGGTTGCTCCTTTCTCACTGCCGCCCCCCCACCACCTCATAGTACTTCTGTACTCTGTTGCAACCCAGTTCTCTACTGTATGTACTAATTACACCTCCCCCTCTCATTAGTCTAGCATCTCCTCCAGGAAGGCCTTTGTTCATCAGTATTTCCACAGCGCTTAACACATGGCAGGCACAGAGTAGTCATTCAGTATTTTGAAATGCGTTTCGTGGGTGGATAAATGGAAGGAAGAAACAAGTCTCTAGAGGATGTAAGTTTCATTGCTTTTCACTGCATTCCTCTGATTCCTTTATATTCTTTGAACTATCTTGCTGGCATCTGGAAACCATTAAAAACTGGGGAAGAAGGAAAAGGTTCAAGGAACCAGGGCCAGCAGTCTTCCTACCACTTGCAATATGAGAAAAAGCCTTCTAAACCCATCCATTATCCCCTTCCTGTATCACCCACCCAAGGAAGGTGTAAGAGTGGGATACCAACTGCTGAGGGGAGAGATTGGTGATTTCTGTCATAGAATGGGGGCCACAGAGGAGTTGGACAAGGATCAGAATATAAAACTAGAAATTCTTTAGATTTTCTCAAAGTGTTTTTTTATTTTCCCTCTTTTGGAGTTACTGTCAGTCAGAGAATGCATTCCAAGGTCATAATAAAATCAGGAATTGTTCATGCCACCGTTCCCTGATTACTGCAGTCAATCAAGAATCCATTTTAAGTTGTTTCAACATGTTACTTGGTTTACTCAGCTGCATACCTAACAGGGTTTTTGATTAAACACATGGTGTGGGATTCAGAGTATTGTCTCATTCACTTTGGAGACAGATTGCCCCTTTGCAAATGACCCTCTATGTCCCCCACCACTCTGCCCAGAAGCACTTCTTACTTGAAAGAAAATGTAACCCAGCTTTATAGGAAAAGAAACCTTTCCATCTTAATTTCTTGTATTGTCCCTTTTCCAGTTATGTTTTTCTTTGTACAGTACAGTTGCCAGCAGGTGAATGTAGTGTTCGTCTACATACATTTTCAAGGTTTTTTTTTTTGTTGTTGTTGTTTCAATGACAATTCATTTATTATTTTTATGGTAAGCTAGGGAGTGTGGTGTTGATTGCAGCTGTTACCCTCTGTTCTTGCAGTTGGCAGCACAGATTCACTGGGGATCACCTACCCTGTTTACCCTCAAGCCCACAGTTGGAGAGAACTGCTTTTACTATTATAGCTATTCAGCTGCAATTAAGAGGGCACCTGAGAATTCGCAAACTCTTCAGTCCATTAGTTGGTGCAGCGTTTACAAATAAAGGTTGCTTGTCTCCTTTTAATCACTTAACTTCAATTTATCTTACAACAGGATTGGCTGGATTCTTGCCAACTTTTGTGTACTTCTAGAATGCCGGTGACCTTACCTTGTGCAATGTCCTGGGTTTTATTTGAGTGGCTAACAACCATCACGTTCAGAAGTTTGCATTTACTGTATTTATTTTTCCGTCATTCTACATTCCATTTTTGGCTAGGGGCTCTTGACACCTATTTATGAGATAATGTGCAAGAATGATGATAGAATGAAAGTCCTTGATTAACCGGGTGTGTACCTGTGTCACTTACGTGTCACCACAGTGATGCTGTACAACACACACCCTCGGTGACATCCAAGAGTACACATTGATTTATCTGATCCAGGCAGAGCTCACTCTCATGGCTTAGGTTCGGCTGCCAGTTGACCAAGGCAGCTTTCTTGATACTGGCTGGTCTTGCCCAGATCTCTCTCAGTATGCTAGCTGTCAGCTGAGCTAGGATGGCCTTGGCTGGGAAGACAGGAGCACATCAGCTCTGCTCCACGTGTCTTTCACTCTGGAGCAGACTAGTCCAAGAATGTGCTCACAGAAGTGGCAAAGGACAGGAGCAAGCCAGCCTACTTGCACAAGCACTTGTCAAAGCCTCTGCTTGCATCGTATTTGCTAATATCCTATAGGTCAAAGCAAGTCACAGTGCGGAGGAGTCAGTGGGCACTGCAAATAACAGGGCACAGGGCATGGAAATAGCTAATTTCTACACGCTCCTACAGAATATTCCATTCTCAGACTGTGTGGAGCCTCTTTCTACCTTCTGTGGGTCACGCGTGCTTTCCCTCCCTTGTCTTCCCCTCACAGAATCAAGAGCTTGCTCCCTCTTTTGATCGTAGGCTCGTTTTCCATGTTTCCTTCACCCAATTTCCTTCTCTGTGTTCTCCTTCCCCTAGCTTCCTTTAAGTCTTGGCCCCCTTTTCTTGTTTCTTCTTCTCCCTACCCCCTCTCCTTCTTTCCTAAAGAGAAAGTAAAAACCTAAAATTTTCATGCACATGGGTAATTGTTTGAAGGGAATACTTTTCTTTTGGTCCCTGGAACTCTCATTACTGATTAACTCCTTAAAAAGGGAAATGCTGAAACTTCTATTTCTCCAGAAACTTAACAGTGTGGGTGGTTCTGGTGTGGGCAGGAAGAGAGAGTCAGACTTAAGTTGTCCTGAAAGGAAAAAAAAAAAAGTCTCCATGAACCAAACACAGAAGCAAAACCTAAATAGATTGCCCAACATTTTTTTTTGAAGTTTTCTCCCAAATTTACCAACTGGAAATTTGAACTGGGCTTTTCTTTTTAATTAAGGGTTTAGAATAGATGGAGATGCAGGTGGTATTTTGGTTGGTAGTATGTGGTGATAATCATTGTTGCTATAGCTACCCGAAAAGTGTTCAACAGAATATCACTTCATGTTGCAACTTCAAAGAAAGACTGTAAAAGTTCTATGCTTCTCATATAGATTTAATTTAAAGGCAAAAAGAGTCTGCTATATTCAGGATGGAATCTGTTTCTTAATCTGTGCCTGAAAACATGGCTCAGTGTTCAAAACGGGTCAATTCAGGGGGTCAGTACATTTTCTTGATAGGTTTAAATGGAGGTCAGCTAGCTGCTTCCACAGACGTGGCTTTCATTATACTAATTGGATAACAACTTAGCAAAGTGAGATTTTAAGGTGACTTATTATGGTAAACACTTACGTTTCCCGCTTCGAACTGGTTTCAGGGAAAACAGCCCCACCTTAGTATAAAGCTCATACAATGTGCCAATCCTTGTTTCAGAAAAAAAAAATAACCAAAAAAAAAAGATGTAAAAGTTTCACGTAGAGCTCCCTGTGCTTTCAAGAAAGCTCAAAGGCATTTTCTCGAATTCTGCTTCCATTAATCTGCCTTGGGACAGCCGGGACTGGCTTCCATGGGCTTAATTCAATACAAAATGGTAACTCCACTGCTCAAAACATACTCCATTTAAGAGAGTGGGGACCTGGATATGTTTGCCTAGTTCTCTGACCCAAACCTACTTTTCTGCAAATGAGACTTAGATTTCTTTTCTACCTACCTGCCTCTTTCAGTGGATCATTTCCTTATCACTTAGACTGTCTATAAAGATGAGGCTCTAACACCCACCTCCCAGTGCTGTGAGGGTTGATCGTCAGTGTAGATGAAAGCAGTCAGTTCTCAAGTGTCATGCAAGTATATGATTTCACAAGCAGAAATATTCTGATAAGCATTGGGGAAACTCAGATTTCCTCCAAAGAACTTTGGTCAATGGTAGGAATCCTGGGTGAGGGTAGTGTTATTGGACAACAGTTAAAGATAGTGAGATCTGATTTGTTTTCCGTTTTCATGGCATGGATTTCAAGGCCTTCACTGGTAGAGGTAGTTTCCAGTAAGATTTAATTTTCACACATTCTAAGCCAGCTCCAAGCTCTAGGGTCAGAAAAAATGGAAGTTGCTTGACAAAGATTCTGACACTGCACCACCTGAAGGGCTGTATCTTCTTTAAGTATTTTTGGAGAGACATAATTGATATACAGTGTTACATTATTTTCGGGTATACAACATAATGACTTGATAATTTGTATATATTGCAAAATTACCAACACAAAGTCCAGTTAATTTCAATTATCATACACAATTGCAATTTTTTTCTTGTGATGAGAACTTTGAAGATGTACTCTTAGCAATTTTCAAATATACCTATAGAATATTAACTGTAATCACCATGCTGTGCATTAGATCCCAGGACTTAATGCTTTTATAACTGGAAATTTGTACATTTTGACTTCCTTCACCTATTTCACCCACCCCCACATCTGGCAATCACCAGTCTGTTCTGTATCTGAGTTTGTGTTGTTACTGTTCTTGCTTGATTCCACCTATAAGTGAGATTATGTGGTATTTGTCTTTGTCTGACTTCACTAAGCATAATGCCGCCAAGGTTCATCTATGTTGTTGCAAATGGCATGGCAGGATGTCATTTATTTTTATGGCTGAATAATATTCCATTGTGTGTGTATACATATATATACATATAATATCACTGTGTGTGTGTGTGTGTGTGTGTGTGTGTGTATAATCTCACATCTTATTTATCCATTTATCCAGGACCCTTAGGTGGTTTCGCTGTATGTCTTGGCTATTGTGAATACTGCTGTGAGGTGTGAGGTGATACTTCATTGTGGTTTTGATTTGCATTTCTCTGAGTGATGTTGAGCTCCTTTTTGTGAATCTGTTGGCCATCTGTGTGTCGTCTTTGGAAAAATTTCTAGTCTGTTCCTGCCCATATTTGTAATCAGATTAATTTTTGCTATTCAGTTGTACAAGTTTATATATTTTGGATATTAACCTCTTATCAGATACAGGACTTAAAAGTAGTTTCTCCCATTCAGCAGGTTACCTTTTCATTTTGATGATGTGCTCAAGCATTTTAGTTTGATACAGTCCTACTTGGTATTTCTACTTTTGTCTATTCCTTTGGTGTCAAATAAAAAAAAGTAATCACTAAGACCTATGTGAAGGAGCTTATCACCTATGTTTTCTTCAAGGAATTTTATGGCTTCAGGCCTTATATTTAGGTCTGTAATCCCTTTTGAGTTCGTTTTTGTGAATGGTGTAAGATAGTGGTCCAGTTATGTTCTTTTGCATGTGGCTGTCCAGTTTTCTCAACAGCTCTTATTGAAGAAACGTCCTATCCCCATTGTCTATTCTTGGCTCCTTTGTCACAAATAAACCCACCGTGTGTGGGGGGGTTTATTTCTAGGTTCTCTATTCTTTTCCCTTGATCTATAGGTCTGCCTTTATGTTAATACCTTACTGTTTTAATTACTACAGTTCTTTAATACAGTTGGAGAGCAGGCAGTGTGATGCCTCCAGCTTTGTTTTTCAAGATTGCTTTGGCTATTAAATGTCTTTTGTGATTTCATACAAATTTTAGGATTGTTTGTTATAATTCTGTGCAAAATGCCATTGGAATGTTGATAGAGATAGCCTTGAATTTGTAGATGACTTTGGGTAGTATGAATGTTTTAGAAGTACTCTTGCAGTTAATGAGCATGGAATATCTTCATTTGTGTCCTCTTCAATTTCTTTCATTAATGTAGAGCTCTTTCACCTGTTTGATTAAATTTATCCCTAGATACTGCGTTCTTTTTAGATGCAGCTGTAAATGGGATTGTTAATATCTTTCAGTGTAGACATCTTTCTCCTGTTTGGTTAAATTTACTCCTAGATACTGTGTTCTTTTTAATGCAGCTATAAATGGGATTGTTAATCTTTCTAATAGTTCATTGTTAGTGTATGGAAATGGAACAGATTTTTGTATATTGATTTTGTATCCTCTAACTCTACTAAATTTGTTCTGTTTTTTTTTTTCTTTTTTTTGGTGGAGTCCTGAGGGTTTTCTCCATGTAACATCATGTTAGCTGCATGCAAATAGTGATGTCTTTCTGATTTGGATGCTTTCCTAGGGGTTTTTAAATGACAGACTAGACAATGTTTCCACTATCTTTTTAAAAATGTTACATCTTTTCAGGTAGTTTCTCACATTAATTTCCAAAAGAGGCTGCATGACATATATTTATTTACCTTGAAATGAAAGTGAAATTAATTTTTATTTGAGGGGTTCTTAGAATTTTTGACATTGCTTGAGAGCCCAAGACATCACAAAAGCAGGAATTGAGGTCATTTGCTTGGAGATTGCAACAAGACTCACTGGTTAGCAGCCAGCAGCGTTCAGAGTCATTGGTTCTGTCTGCTAAAGGATCACTGGGATGTTTGTGCCACTGCTTCCTAGTCCCTATTCAAGTGAAACAAACAGAATTGGTCCAACCGATACACACAAATGGTTATATTATTCCCTGGAGAAAAGGATTTCAGCACCTAGGCGTCTGTAGAAAAATCTTTTCATCATTTAACATGGCTTTATTTACAACTACATTAGTAGTTATAGTAGTACTATGTTAAATCAAAAAATAATTCCTTGTGCAATTATGAACTGGATTAATGGAAAGATTACATAAATGGATGCATCTCTAAATTTTTTTTATGTCACAGTGATTTAGCATAGCTTGAGAGACTCAAAAATACATCTGTACCCTGTATATATGTACACACTTTGTTGTATAATGTTTAAAGTAGATAATATAGAGCTGCAGTGTTGAATATGGTAGCCTTCAAATCACTTAAAAATTAAAATTTTACTTTCTCTGGGGCACCTGGGTGTCTCAGTTGTTTGGGAGTCAGACTCTTGATTTCACACCTCAGGTCATTATCTCAGGGTCGTGGGATTGAGCCCCGAGTCGGGCTCCTTCCTCAATCTGCTTGTCCCTTTCCCTCCCCCCTCTACCCCTTCCCCTGCTCGCGCTCTCTCTCTCTCTCTCTCACACACACACACACACGCACGTGTGTGTGTGTGCTCTCCCTCCCTTCAATATAAAATCTTAAATTTTTTTTTTACTTTCTCAGTCACACTAGCAAATATTTCAAGTATTCAGGAGCCATATATGGCCAATAGATATTGGGTTGAATAGTGCAGAATCACATTTCTGCTATTTTGGGAAGTTCTATTGAATAATGCTTGTATAGCGAAAGATGGGAATATTTTTCCCCCATTAAACAAGATATGAGTTATCCTAGGAAAAATGTCAAGAGCTGTTAGTATTTTTTTTGTCCTTAGGGAAATAGAAAATATTCCTTTTACTTCAAAATTAGTGAGTCATAAAACTTTATTGAATAGCTACAACAAACTGTAAAATGTGGAAATACTTTCCTACTTAATACCCGTCACCAGGCTAGTGCGAAGAGGGAGAGAATTTGGGGACTGTATGAGGGACAGAAGCAAACTGTCATCTAGATGCACACACTGAGACAGAAGGAGAAGGAAAAGGATCCATAAACATGGAGGCTCTGAAACAGAAAAGGGTAAAGAAAGGCGGAGGGCAGTGGCAGTGGTGGTGGGTGGGCGGGGGGTGGTGAAGAGATATAGGAATCAGAAGAAAAGACACCGATTTCAACCACTCTAAGGTGAGCGATCCCAGGAGGTCACAAGTCAGAGTTCCGTGTTGCTGGGAGTTTGCACCTTTTAACCTCTTGCCCTATGACTTGTTCTTCATCCCTCTTCCCAGCATTTAAAATACTCTGAAGTGGGCTCCTTGGGGCAGATGTTTTCAACCTCGATTATAGTCTTCCTTGAGTGGTGGTTCTCATCCTGTGGTTCCTAGAGCACAGACAACACTGAGAACTTGTTAGAGATGAAAATTTCCCTGCCCCATCCACCCAGCCACTGAATCACAAACTCTGAGTGTGGGCCCCAACCCTGTTTATTTTGTTAATTCAAATATAATTAACATTCAGTATAGTAGTTTCAGGTGTACAATATGATTTAACTCTGTACCTTTTTCTGTGTTCATCAAAATATATGTACTCTTAATTCCCCTTACCTTTCACCCCACCCACCTCCTCTCTGCCAACCACCAGTTTGTTATGTGTAGTTAAGAGTCTTTTTTTTCCATTTGTCTTTTTGTTGTTGTTGCTGTTTGTTCATTTTGTTTCTTAAATTCCACATATGAGTGAAATCTTACAGTATTTGTCTCTGACTGACTTCACTCCATATTATATCCTTTAGGTCCATCCATGTTGTTGTAAATGGCAAGATCTCATTCTTTGTTTGGACTGAGTAATATTCTATTATGTGTATATATACCACATCTTTATCCATTCACCTTTGGATGGGTACTTGGGTTACTTTCCATTTTGAGTTTATTTTTGTGAATGGTGTAAGAAAGTGGTCCAGTTTCGTTGTTTTGCTTGAAGCTGTCAGTTTTCCCAGCACAATTTGTGGAAAAGACTGACTTTTCTTTGTTGTGTTTTCTTGCTTCCTTTGTCATAGATTAATTGAACATATAAGCATGGGTTATTTCTGAGCTCTGTATTCTGTTAATCTATGTGTCTGTTCCTGTGCCAGTACTATAGCATTTTGATGACTAGAGCTTTTGTAGTATATCTTGAAATCTGAGATTGTGGTACCTACAGCTTTGTTCTTAAGATCGCTTTGGCTATTTGGGTTGTTGTGGTTGCGTACAAATTTTAGGATTATTCTTGTTCTGTGAAAAGTGTTGGAATTTTGATAGGGATGGCATTAAATGTATAGATTGCTTTGGGTAGTATGGACATTTTAACAATATTCTTGGATTCCATGAGCATGGAATGTCTTTCCATTTTTTTCGTGTCAGCCTCACTTTCATCAGTGTTACATAGTTTTCAGTACAGATCTTTTACCTCCTTGGTTAAGTTTATCCCTAGGTATTTTATTCTCTTTGGTGCAATCATGAGTGGGATTGTTTTCTTAATTTTTTTTCTGATATTTCATTATTAGTGTATAGAAATGCAATGGATTTCTGTATGTTGATTTTGTATCCTGCAACCTTACTGAATTCATTTATTAGTTTAGTAGTCGTTTGGTGGAGTTTTCAGAGTTTTCTATATAGAGTATCATGTAATCTGCAAATAGTTACAGTTACACTTTTTTACTAATTTAGTTGCATTTTATTTCTTGTCTGATTGCTGTAGCTAGGATTACCAGTACTATGTTGAGTAAAAGCGGTGAAAGCGGACATCCTTGTCTTGTTCCTGACCTTAGAGGAAACGCTTTTAGTTTTTCACCATTGAGGAGGATGATAGCTGTAGTTTTCATAGATGGCCTTAATTATGTTGAGGTATGTTCCCTCTAAACCTACTATGTTGAGTTTCTATCATGAATGGATATTGTACATGGTCAAATGCATTTTCTGCATCTGAGATGATCATGTGGTTTTTATCCTTTCTCTTATTGATGTGATGTATCATGTTGACTCATTGGTGAATATTGAACCACCCTTGTAACCCAAGAATAAATCCCACCTGATCATCGTGAAGATTTTTTTTAAGACTTTATTTATTTGAGAGAGAGGGAGACAGAGACAGAGACAGACTGTGAGTGCACAAGCAGGCAGAGCACTACGCAGAGTGAGAGGGAGAAGCAGGCTCCCTGCTCAGGCCCCTGGGATCATGACCCCAGCCAAAGGCAGATGCTGAACTGACTGAGCCACCCAGGCACCCCTATAGTGAATGATTTTTAAAATGTATTACTGGGCTCTGTTTGCTCATATTTTGTGGAGGATTTTTTCATCTAATTTCATCAGAAATTGGCCTGTAGTTCTTTTTATGTAGTATATTTATCTGGTTGTGGTATCAAGGTAATGATGCTCTCATAGAATGAATTTGGAGCTTTTCTTCCTCTTCTAACTTTTATAATAGTTTGAGAAGAACAGGTATTAATTCTGCTTTAAATGCCTATGAAGCCATCTGATCCTGGACTGTGGTTTGTTGGGAGTTTTTTGATTACTGATTGAATTTTGTTTCTTGCAATTTGTCTATTCAAATTTTCTTTTTCTTCCTGATGCAGTCTTGGGAGGTTATAGGTTTCTCGGAATGTATCCATTTCTTCTAGATTTTCCAATTTGTTGGCATATAATTTTTCATAATCTCTTATAATTCTTTGTATTTCTGTGGTGTTGGTTGTTACTTCTTCATTTCTGATTTGAGTTCTCTTTTTTGATCAGTCTGACTATAAGTTTATCAATTTTCTTGATCTTTTAAAAGAATTAGCTCCTGGTTTCATCTGCTTTACTGGGTTCTTTTTTTTTTTTTGCCTCTATTTCCTTTATTTTTCTACTCTATTTCCTTCCTTCTACTGGCTTTGGGATTTGCTTGCTCTTCTTTTTCTAGCTACTCTTATTTTTTTTTAAATAATTTCTTATTATCTTAGTCACCATACAGTATATACTTAGTTTTTGATGTAGTGTTCCATGATTCATTATTAGCGTATAACACCCAGAGCACCATGCAATATGTGCCCTCCTTACTACCCATCACCAGCCTATCCCAATCCCC
>NW_023255238.1:0-15577 GCF_002007445.2 Ailuropoda melanoleuca
CAAAAAAAAAAAAAAAAAAAAAAAGAAAGAAAGAAAGAAAAGGAAGAGCCAAGAGCTTGTTCTCTCTCTACAAACATGAGGATATACAGAGAAAGAGAAAGTCTATATATGTCAGGAGAAGTGTCCTCACCAAGAATCAAAACTGCTGGCACCTTGATCTTGGATTTCCTAGCCTCCAAAAATGTCAGAAAATATTGTGTGTTGTTTAAGGCCCCTAGTCTATGGTATTCTGTTGTCAGCCTGAGTTAAGACAGATGCCATTTAAAAATTGCTCCCAAATTTAAAATTCTTTGTCTCCAGAAGATCTGACTTTCCACTGATCATGAACTATAACTTCTCTCCTTTGGGGGAGATGCCATTTACATATTTTCTTTTGTAAATACAGCAATATATTAGAAGTTTTTTATATGTAATTTTTCTTCTGACATGAGTTATTTAGTAAGTGCATTTATATTCCCTAGATTGTTGCCTTATTGTACAGGTACATTTGTTATTTGTATTCTAAATGTATTCTGTTCCTCATTTAATATTCTATATTCTTTTCCACATCCATTTGAGGTAAAGCTATTCTTTTTATATTAATGATGCAAGTAACTTGTTCTGGCATAACTTAGTTCGTATATTAGTTAAATGCCAGAGAGTGCAAAGATGTTAGAACCAAACTTTGTATTTATTATTACTGAATAAATTATAATTGTTTGCTCATAGTAATTTACTCAAAAACAAAACAGATAACATTAAGATGGTATAAGGTGTTTTAATGCTAAAGTATATTTTAGTTTTACTTTATTTCAAAAATTAAAAACTAACTTCTGGGGCACCTGGGAGTCTCAGTCGTTAAGCCTTCGGCTCAGGTCATGATCCCAGGGTCCTGGGATCAAGCCCTGCATCGGGCTCCCTGCTTGGCAGGAAGCCTGCTTCTCTCTCTCACATTCCCCTTGCTTGTGTTCCATCTCTCGCTGTCTCTCTCTCTGTCAAATAAATAAATAAATAAATCTTTAAAAAAAATTAAAAACTAACTTCTGATAAGTAACCTCAGGTGTGCCTCCAAAATGAGAACTCATTGCATATTTTACTGATGGTGCCTTTTTCATATGGCACAAAATCAGGAACTGGTATAAAAAACTGATTATATATTTTTGTTATAAACATTAAAATGTTTTTAATTTGTTAAAAATTATATGTGGCTTTTCAACTGTCAACCTGACCTTAATTCATAAATGAATTCCATACTCCAGGTCAAAGAGTTTGCTTTCTACACTGCAATGACTTCTCTTAATTTTATATAAAATTATGGCCACATCTATCACTCTTGGTTCAATTTGTAATACAGAAATTACGTGCAATTTTAACAAAGGAAGGGATATTATGCAAGCAATTAGATAGTTACAAAATGATTGTAAAGACTGGAGAATTCGAAGTTGTAAAGTCAAAAGGTCTGCCTATCGCTTCATATTTAATGTAGAGGGATCAGAGATTTGATGCTTCCCAGAGTTTGCACTGTTAGCCTTAGGGGCAAGTAGTTTCTACTTCTTTCGGTCTTCTGCATCTCCTGTGAATGCAGCCTGTTGGTGCAACCTAAACTGTACCTGCAAAGATTCTCAGAAATATTACAGACATTTAGCCCTTAATACCGAGGAAATCATAGATAGGTTGTAAACGTTTTAAGTACTAATAAAGAATGTCCAGGGTACCCCTACACAAATGTGAAGTGTTGGAAGATAAAAAGTGGGCACGAATCATCAACTCTGCATAAGACTTGACTTACTAAAGTGTAACTTTTATGAAATCCAATTCATTGATTAAAATAAAGACCAAGTTTTCAGAATCTGCCTCTTTTCTCCTGCCTATGCCTCCCATTTGACTATTCATCACATGCATCCACCCTCAGACGCATTCAAGCTTTGTCGGAAATAACTCATAAAAACAATTCTAAGGCATTTTGCAGTCATTGAGTGAAATCAAACTGCCGGTGGGAAAAAAATATGTTTCATGATTATAATGGAAAATGCATATGTAGACAGAAAACCAATTTGTTTCTTTCTGTGACTGATTTTTAGTGATTAAAAATAATGAATGGCTTATTCTTTTTATTTTTAAGCACAAGCTGCCTTTAGTGAAAAATATTCCTTGTATGTGTCAGCAAAATATGTTATTAGGCATTCTATTTTTTCCATGCTGTTTATTTTAAGTGATATCATACTTTTATTATGCATGATGTAAAAAAGCCATATCTTTTGGCATAAATATAACATTTGTTGGCTACAGAATTGAACATTTTTTGGCTCTCCCATGTTATTCTGTTTTCATGTTATTAGCTAACCACACAACTAACAACTCAGGCAAAGCCACCACACAAGAGGAACTCCAAGCTTGATAAATATAACCAGCTGCCCCCAAACCCCTAGGTCTTTTCTTTTCTTGGCACCAAGCTTTCCTGGAAATGCACCATTTCTGAGAGCTTATTCTTACACACTCAAATATATACAAAGGAATTGTCCCTTTCAAATACGTAGGAAATGTATATGAACACACACACACACACATATATATATACATATACATATATATATATATTACAATTTGGACTCACATTTTCACACAAAACAGAGAAAATCCAAGCTCTGTTTTCAAGAGGATTGTATGAAAATATAAGATATGATAGAAATGTGAGGCTACTGTGTTTCTCATTTCTTGAGTTCACAAGAGTACAAATTATTTTATTTACTTTTCTCCTCTTCCCATAATCAAGCTTAATGATTCCTAATAACTTCTTCTTTCAGAAAGTCATTCTTATTCTATCCTTGTTTTTTATTTCTAAAAATATTGATTCCAGACTAGCATCCCACAATATATATATCTTTCATAATAAATATTTTATTTGGGCATTTATCTAGTGTTGTAGGTCATACAAGCCCATTAGTACTAGTCTCTATTTAATTCTGAGAATCCTTAGGGGATTTCCTACATGTACTCATACATACCTCTTAAAGTGTTTTTAGGCCTATGCAATTATAAAACTCCAGAGGAGTTTAAGCAATAACAGCACTGACTTCCCTTGTTTAGCATAAAGGCTAACATATAACAGTAACCCCTCAATAAGTGAACATTAATTGAATGAACCTGATATCTAGAGTAGACCATTTTCACCAGCTCTTTTGAAGGAATAGTTTTAAAGCCATTTCCATGCAGTGTAATTCTGAGGCACTGAGGTAGATAAGATTTGAAGAAATTGTACTGAAAACACACATACACACACAAACATCAGGAAACATTCTTAAATCTTTAAAATAAATGGACTTCATTTTATTTTATGTAATAATTACTTTGATATTAAATGGGATATATGGAAATACTACCTATATTTTGCTCTGATCTATCTTTTTAAATTAAGTAGGCTCCAAACCCAACAGGGCACTTGAACTCATGACCCTGAAACCAAGAGTTGCATTCTCTACTGACTGAGCCTGTCAAGCACCCCTCTCTGATCTAATTTTAAAACAAAACCCCTACATGGTAGAACTTATTCAAATTTACCATTGTTATAAAATTAATTTAAAATATGGAAGCCATCTCCAGTAAGATGTTCCCCATTGCACTATTGATGCTAAATTAAAATATATAATTATTTATTTTCTTGTGGAATGTCTACAACCGGTCTTAGCCTGGGTCAGGTATCATACGTGTTTTATTTGCTCCCACATATTCAGATCCTAACACATAGTAGTTACTCAGTAAATATTTGCTGAGTGAACCAATGAGGACAAAAGACTGTTATGTAAGTGGCTGCAGTTTCGGGTCTTTTAGAAAGTCTTCTAGAAAGTTTCAAAAGTCTAAAAGCACTGGGGATTTCCTAAACCTTCTGCTGCTGAAGGTATGTATTCTTTTCAAACTGTAAATGAGTATTATAAAGACTGAAAATTATCAGATTTGTTAGATTTATGACCTGAATTTACGTGTTTCTTCAAATGCCATTAAGTATCATCCACCATCAAGTGTTTGGATTGGGGGTACAATTTTAATAACAAAGAAAAATGACAAGAAAAAATGTGTCCATTTTAAAGATTGAATTAAAAATATCTTCCATGCAAAGCTACTTGGTCAGTCATTTCACGATTGTTGTGCTGATTTTGAAACAGTTAAAAGGTGTTATGACAAGGCTTAGAAATAAACACATGAAAGATCTAGAGATGCAAGTGAAAAAACTTTGAAGTCATAATATTCATGGAACATTTTCTTAGTAAAATTATAAGGTAGACAGTCAGTTAAAGTGTCATTTGCATAGTGATACAAAGTGGGAATAGAGAGACACCTTGTTTTTTAGTTCCTTATCCAAGTTTGTGCCTAATCATTGAGCTGTGGGTAGGAGTGGGATAAAAGGAAATGAAACCGTATTGTTATGTTTTTCATACTATATACAAACACAGTTTCTGATCTTGCTCCATGCATGCACATATATACCCACTCAAAATATTTTTATATGATCTGGGTGATCAATTTCCATTGGATTTCCATTTCTGTTAAAAGAATAGAAAAGTCAGAAACTCTCCTGCTGAGAGGTTGATTGTATAAAATAAAAAGAAGACTGCTTGAAGAAACCAGAATGCTAACAATTCTGGCTATGATCTACAAGGTCAAGATCTCAGAGAAGAAAGGCTTAAAGAGGTGATCTAGCTATCTAGAGCTACATTTTCTTTATTGATTCTGGAATCATTGAATAAGGACAAATAAGTTAAGCAGAGCTATTATCAGCCTCTTATATTTAAAGGGGCAACACTTGGAGTCTTGGCCTTGAAAATAAAGAGAACCCTTATGAAATCCTCAACTGGGGGGTTGGTATCATGATAGGAGTAAAAGTAAATAAGAAAAATGAATTGGTCTAATGAAATTTAGTGTTACACATTCTGAATCCCTAACACTGGGCTAACATGATCCCAGATTGCTAATGGCCATTGCATCTGGCGAGAATAAAATTTAAATATTTTCTCATTATAAAATAACCAGCCACAGGAGTAGAAAGACAAGGTGACAGAGACAGAGATGAGGGAGACGGAGGGAAAGGGAGAAAGAAAGGGAGAGAAGAGGGAAGGATAGGAGAAAGAGAGGGAAGGAAGGGAGTAGGAGGACAGGAAATGGGAGAGGGAACTTAGAAATGAGAGCCAACAGACAATGAAAGAAGATCTAAAATATTTGGATAATAAAGATTATCAGAACTAAAGACCTTAAATAATTATATTGTGTATGCTAAGGAAGTAAAAGATTGAGAATTGAAACAGAGAACTAGAAACTATGAAAAAAATGGATATTCTAGAACTACATTTTAAAATAACCAAAACCACTATCTCAGTGGATGGGCCTAACAGTAAATTAAACTTAGATGAAAAGATCATTAGTAGAAGACAAGACAAAATGAAATATCTAGATTTACAAAGAGATACAGGACAAAAATACAGGACAAAGCAAAGGTGAAATAGAGATTTGGTGACATGGTTTAATGTATATGAAATTGGAGTCCCAAGAAAAAACAGATATATTTGAAGAGAATAGAGTTGGGAATTTTCCAAAACTGAAGAAAGCTAGCCAGCCACAGCTTTAACGGCTCTATGAAATTTCAGACATGATCTCAAACAAAAGTAAACAAAATAAAACCACACACTTCAGGCATAACAAAAAAACTGTTAAAAAACCAAAGACAATTCTAGACCTCAAGCTATATTGCAAAGATATAGTCATCAAGACAGTATGGTATTGGCACAAAAATAGACATATAGATCAGTGGAACAGAATAGAAAACCCAGAAATGAATGTACAACTATACAATAAACTAACCTTCAACAAAGCAGGAAAGAATATCCAATGGAAAAAAGATTGTTTCTTCATCAAATGGTGTTGGGAAAACTGGACAGTAACATGCAGAAGAATGAAACTGGACCACTCTCTTACACCATACACAAAAATTGACTCAAAATGGATGAAAGTCCTAAATGTGAGACAGGAATCCATCAAAGTCCTTAAGGAAACACAGAATGCAACCTCTTTGACCTCAACTTTAGCAACTTCTTACTAGACATGTCTCCAGAGGCAAGGGAAACAAAAGCAAAAATGAACTATTGAGACTTGATTAAGATAAAAAGCTTTTGCACAGCAAAAGAAGCAGAACTAAAAGGTAACCTATGAAATGGGAAAAGATATTTGCAAAAGACATTTCTGTTAAAGGGTTACAATCCAAAATCTATAAAGAACTTATCAAACTCAATAACCCCAAAATAAATAATCCAGTTAAGAAATGGGCAGAGGGCATGAACATTTTTCCAAAGACGTCCAGATGGCTAACAGATACATGAAAAAATGCTCAACATCATTCATCATCAGGGATATCAAAACCACAATGAGACGTCACCTTACATGTGTCAGAATGTCTAAAATTAACAACACAGGAAACAACAGATGCTGGCAAGGATGCAGAGAAAGGGGAACCCTCTTGCACTGTTGGTGGGAATGCAAACTAATGCAGCCGTTCTGGAAAACAGTATGCAGGTTCTCCAGAAAGTTAAAAATAGAACTACCCTCCAATCCAGCAATTGCACTACTTTGTATTTACCCAAAGATACAAAAATACTGATTTGAAGGGGCATATACACCACAATGTTTATAGCAGCATTACCAACAAGAGCCAAATTATAGAAAGAGCCCAACTGTTCGTTGACTGATGAATGGATAAAGAAGTGTGGTATGTGTATACATGGAATATGACACAGCCATCAAAAAGAATGAAATCTTCCATTTGCAATGATGTGGATGGAACTGAAGTGTATTATGCTAAGCAAAATAAGTCAGTCAGAGAAAGACAAATACCAAGTGATTTTACTCATATGTGGAATCTATGAAACAGATGAACTTAGGAGAAGGGAAAAAAAAGAGGTAAGCAAATCATAGGAGATTCTTAACTATAGAGAACAAACTGAGGTTTGATGGAGGGAGGTGGGTGAAGGATAGGCTAAATGGGTGATGGGTATTGGGGGGGCACTTGTTGTGATGAACACTGGGTGTTATATGTAAGTGATGAATCACTAAATTCTATGCCTGAAACCAATTTTACCATATATGTTAACTAACTAGAATTTAAATAAAAACTTGAAATAAAAAAAGACAAAGGAAAGCTTTAAAACATCTACAAAAAAAGAAGACAGATTACCTATAATAAGCAGCAATTAGATTGACAAAATGAAATGTTTTTAAGGTACTACAAATAAAACTGCTAACCTAGAATTCTATAACTAGGAAAATATCCTTAAAAAATAGTTAATAAATGACATTTTCAGGCAAACTAAAGCAGAGAATTTGCCTGTAGCAAAACTTTTTTAGAGCCAAAGAGTCATGATAGAAATTTAAAATATACTTTGAACTGAATAGTAATTTAAAAATATCAAACTTTTGGGGCGTCTGGGTTGTTCAGTCAATTAAGCATCTGCCTTTGGCTCAGGCTGTGGTCTCAAGGCCCTGGGATCGAGCCCTGCATCAGGCTTCCTGCTCAGCGAGCCTACTTCTCCCTCTCTCTCCACCCCTTCCCCACCCCTCACCCTCACTTGTGCTCATGCTCTCTCAAATAAATATCTTTTAAAAATATCAAGCTTTTGAGATAAATGATAAGTGCATTTATGGGAAATTTATATCCTAAGTGTTTATATTAGGGAAAAGAGGTACTGAAAATCAATGAGCTAAATATCCATCTAAAGAATCTAGAATAATACTAGCAAATTACACCCATAGAAATTAAAAGGAAACAAATAATGAAGATCAGCATAAAATTAGTGAAAAGGAAAAACAACATAAAGGAAAAAGGTCAACAAAGTTTTTGTGGTTTTTTTTTTCAAAACTAATTGACATTGATAAAACTCTGGAGACCCTAGTTTAAAAAGAAGACACAAATACAGTGTTTGACATCATCAATGTCAGATGAACATCACTAAGATTCTATACACATTATACAAACCATAGAGGAAATTTTAAAGAACTTCATGAAAATAAATTTGAAAATGCTGATGAATAGACAAATTTCTGGAAAGATATAGAACTTATTAAAGTGACTAAAAAATAAGTAGAAAGCCTGATTAGTCCTATGCAATTGAATAAATTAAAACTGTAATGAAAACCCTTTCCAGAATGCAAACTCCAGGTCCAGATATTATCGGCAACAAATTCTGCCAAATACTCAAGGAAGAAATTCCTTAAGAGAATGTAAGCAAGCATAATTTTAATCTTAAAACTTGACAAAGCTTTACAAGAAAGGAAAATTGTAGGCCAATTTCCACAAACCTAAATGTAAAGTTTAACAATATACACAAATGGCAAATAAAATGATTTGAGTTTATATCAGGAAGGAAATATGAAACTGATTCTGATATGCCACTGGGTCTCACAGAAGTGAAGCACCTAATCACAGCACATCAAGTGCTAATCATGCACTAGGTTCCGTCATAACCACCAAGTCATAAGGTCAGGCAGGCCCAACAGCAACAGAGGGAAGATGTAATTGGTGCACATAGACCAGTAATGAGCAGGGTCAGAGGGCACAAGTGAGCTGAGTTGGCCTGAATTCTCATGCCATCTACCCCTATTGAACTGACACGTCTCCCTCAGCTTGTACCTATGGCTGCATGGGGGGGTTTCTTATGACCAGTCAACAGAAAAAGAAAATTCAGATCTTGTTTCACAAAGATTCAACTCAGTATATGTATATAGGCCAACAATAGATTGCAGCTCTACTGGAACCCCACAGGAGGGGCTCAAGGACAGTGGTGAAGGAAAATCTTCTCAATAGGTTGAACTTCAGGAAGCATATTTCATCATCTACTTGGTGTGGAAAGAATTGGCTGGAAGTAAAAATATATAGTTTTATAAGTGGTGACTAATGGCTTGGCTGGTTGTTCAGAGGCCTGGAAGGAAAAAATATTGGAAGGCTAGGGATAAAGAGTTCCAGAGAAGAAATATGTGGATGAACATATGGGTTTGGTCATGAAGTGTGAAGATGTATGCTTCACATGTTAGTACCCACCAAATAGCATATTCCATGGAGATGCACTGAACAACCAAATAGAAAAATTTTGTTAGTTGACATGAGCCAAGTCCATGTGGCAAATGGTCACATTAATGGAGTAGCTATCGTGGAAAGGATAGAGGTTATTCAAGGGATCAATTTTATGAGTTTCCTCTCCAAAGCTCTCATAGCTGAAAGTCCAACTATCAGTAGAAGAAATCTATGCTGATTCTTTAAGATGGAACAATTCCTGAAAGATACTAAGCACTTACATTGGGCCTTTCCTCCAGGGAAAGGGCAGAGGTTTGTTTTGACTGGAATGCCACATATTTTTGCATATAATTTTGCCTTTCTTGCCTGCGAGTTTTCAGCTTGTTCCAGGACCATGGGCTGTAGAGTATTTGAACTATTTTTCCAGAGCATTCGACTTGCTGTCCCAGTATTCCATTCACTATCAGTTTAGACTATGGGTTCCTCTTAGTGACAGAGGCACTACAGTGGGTGTATGACCAAGAGATCATTTGGTTCCCTTACAAACCCCACCACTCAGAGACTGCCACACAGAGAGATAAATGGCACAGCCTATTTGAAGGCACAGGAGGGGCTTTGGCTTGGAGAAGACACCCAGTGTGGATGGCGCAGCATCCTCTGTGAATAGATAAATGGTATTTCATGTGGGGTCCCCAAGGGTATAAAAACATAAATCTGACAACCAAGAGTTGGAAGTAGGAATGGCCCCAGTTCATTATTAAGAGTTACTTAATCGGGGAACTTTAGCTTCCTATGCCTGAAAATCTGCTCTTTTGGTTTAGAGTTCCTTATCCTCACAAAGAGAACACATTCCACCAGGGAACACAGCAAGTGTTCTACTAAACTTTAATCTCTGGCTGCTTTTGGTCACTTCAGCCATCTTGTGTTGGAGACCAGCAGGAAAGAAATGGAGTCATTATCCAACCAGGGGTAATTGACTATGATTATTAGGCCCAAGTGCATGATCCTGTTATATACTTTAGGCAGGCAATAATATATCTGGGCTCTTTCTTACCAGTATACTTCTTTTATTCCCACATATTTTAATACTTAAGAGCACTCCCCAAAATACATCCTGCTTGCAAATTTTCATCTGTCTATTTTCTAGGAAATCTATCCTAAGACAAAAGTATTTGGTGCATTGGTAGAGCATGCCATTATATGTATTGAATAAATGATGAATTGGATATATGAGCAAATAAAAAATAATAATAGCAAATATTTACTGAGTGCTTGGCAAGTGCCAGGCACAGTTCTAAGTTCTTTACACTATTAATCCACTTGATCCAACAGCACTCCTATAAAACCTATGTATTATTATCCCTACTTTACAATGGAATAAATTGAGGATTAGATAAATTTGCTAATTTGCAATATGTTATACATAAGTTACAGAAGAGTTTTCCCTCAGTTCAGCACTGCCTCCCACCATTCTTAATAGCTACTAGGAATTTGACCTGTTTTTCAACTGTTTCCATTTGTTTCTTTCATAAAATTAAAATGGAGAAAATTAGACAATAGCTTATTGTTAATTAAGTTTCTAATGGTAAGCAATATTTGTTTCAAAGCTTATTTCTACTTGTTTAACCCTTTTTCTCACTTCAGCATCCTCCACTACCCTGCCTTTTCTGAACTTTCCCTTAGAACACTGCACTGGGCTCTCTCCCTTAAGATGTAGGCCATTTCAGTAGTAAATTTTTTGATGCCTCAGACCAAAGATTGCTCTTATGTTATCTATCAAAGGTAAAGGCACGGATCAAATGCAAGCAATCATTTTCGTACAATTCTTCTACTCACTGGATATTTCCGGGCTACTATGTAGCAGATTAAGGCCACATAGCCAAAAAATTTTAGGTATTCTCTGATGCCTGCTGTTCAGCCAAAAAGATGACTTCATGTCCCTCTTCTTGCTTGTTAGAGATTAATAGACCAATCAGATCACATGCTTAAATCACCTTGTGCATGAATAGTGGGCTCGGTTCTGTTCGAGCAAATGCTGCTGACATATGGGCTTCATAAGAATACTTTCTGAATCAATCATGAAGAGAACTGAGATCCAGTTCTTCTTCAGCCAGCGAAGACAAGTCCTATCATCCTCAACTGATTGCCCATCACATGGAGTATGAGACATGTATAGACCTCAGTAATTATTCAGCAGTAGCAGAAGATTAGATATGTAGGGATAACTAGAACACCTTGATTACAATAACACATTGTGTATTTAATGTAAAAATATCCTATTCTGATCACCCTGATAAATCTCTTGTTTTTAAGGTTGGCTCTTTGTGATTGTTTTATTTATTTTAAGAAATCTGAATGGAGGAATAATATCAACTCAAAGATTTTAAGAACAGAAGAAAAGGTTTAAAAATAGAGACCTCACAAATGGCTGAAAGCTGGGAAGCCTTTCATCCTCAAATAATAAACACTTAAGATGCCTTTTGATTCTTTTCCTTTGAGACATAACATCAACAGAATTTTGCTTTTGGTAGTTATCCAGTCGCTTAGCAAATCTTTCAAAACCATCTGCTAATGTAAATTAATATTTACTAACCATCTACTATTCACACCTACATTCTTTTACCCCATTTTTCTTTTCTATTTCCCATATTTATTTTTGCGTATTTTCTTCCAAATTTCCCTAGCCTCCTCCTCTAGTTCTATATGCTTAACATGATTCTACTTCTTTTTACCCTTGGCAGACACATTATTTCTTAATAGATGCATTTTTGCTTTATTTAATAGATTATCTCTCCTATTATTTTATACATTTGCATACTCCCACACATCATTATTTTTCAGAATTATCATTATTGTCAGAATTATGTGATCTTCTCAAGCTATTTTTTAACACACAAACTATTGAATACAACTCTTTCAATGAATTTTTACAATAATCCTGAAATAGATGTTATGTCCATTTTAGAGTCAAGATTTAGAGAAGTTAATAAAATATGCATTGAAATTATAGTTCTTTTTACCTAATAAAAACATGAAAATTTTATTTGAATAATGGCTCACTCTCAGTGCAAAAATGTACATTAAACTAATTTACATTAATCACTGATCCACTAAAAACTAGTAGTTATAACATATGTTAGTAGAAACAGTATTACTCTATGATGTCAATTTTTAGCATGTAAATTTACATAAATGATTTTTTTTATATCTTATATCTGTTCCTGAAAAATTAAATGACATAGCTAGATATAAATTCAGTTCAATTGACAGTTCATTTACTAATAAGTTTAGATTCATATGTAACTACCTTAATATATTGAAAATCTATTTTCTTTTCCACAGCTTATTTTACAAAAAAAGGACACAAATGATTTAAAAGCAACAAAGTCATTGCTCATATAGATTGTGGTGTACATATGATGTATATATAGAAGGGAAGGAAGCTTTTGAAAAATGATGAGTAGGAAATTTAGCTTCCATATTCATTTTTGGCATGAAATATATTTCAGGATCAAAGCATTTTGTAGTTAATGAATTACACTGTGAAAATTTATCAAGATGCCTGAAACTAGTAATGCATTTTTAACCTCTCTATAGCTCTGTGGAAGATTAATGAACTGCATGCATGTAAAATGAAGCAATCTGCATTTTGAAATATCTAAAAACTATAAGTTAGTTGTTCATTACCGTAGTTGTCTCACAAAAATACAATGGCCCCAAAGGCTCAAAACTTCTATTTTAGTAAATCAGCTCAAGAATTGTAAATAGACTATCTGAAATAATAAATACTGTCTTTTCAGGAGCTATACAGGTGGTGATAGAATATTTTCTGTAATAAAGCTACTTATGAATTTAGTTTTGTGACACTCTATCCCCTTAGTACATTTTCTCCAGTAAGCTTTCCAACACATATTAGAAAACCAGAATTTAAGAACATTATTACAATAGTGTTTCTCAATCTGGAGTGTGCATCAGAATCACATGAAAGGCTTTTAAAAGTATGTTATTTCTGGGCTCCACTCCTAGAATTTCTGATTCAGTAGATCTGGGGTGGGCCCCAGAATTTGCATTTTAGTAAGTTTCAGATGATGTTGAAGTTTCTGATTATAGTGCCATAGTTTGAGAATCACTGTTTTACAGAAACAGCATTCAAAGATAAGAAAAATCAGGAATCAGGGTTTTTGTTTTGTTTTGATTTGTTTAGCACTTCCAATGCCAAGATAAGCCAAAAGTCCAAAATGGATTTTTTTTTTCAATTGGAACTCTTTCTAGTAATGTCTGGAAGTGGAATCAAAGATTTCTACAGTATAACCAATGTCAGAATTTTTGACTAAGTTGTATGTTTCACATATGGTTCAATTGAAATGTTGTCTTAAGTGTCTAAGGATTTGCTATCAGTAAAATGGATGTGTGAAATACTTGAAGAAAAAATGATGGAAATCCTTACCTTACCAATAAGCTTATCTCTGCTACATATCCACATCTGGCCAGCAGAAATACATGCGTTTGGTATTCATTTTGCTTGTAGTTATACAAGTAGACGAAATTTTAAAAATACTATTAAAGGGCTAGAAACATATTTCATAAAGTCTTATTTTTAGCAGATGAACTTATGTAAAACAAATCACTGATACATCATTATTAAAATGACTGCTGGAGAGATATGTAATATATAACATCAGTAAAAATGATGAGATTAAGGGGGTAGAAGTGCCAAAGTGTTTCACAACAAAACAATTGGTTTTGAAATGAAATAACTTGGCAGATTATTCAAGGATTCATTTTGTGGGGTAAAAAAATCAATAAATTCCTGGAAAACAAAACTTAATTTTTTATGGTAAATGTATAGTGCATTTAGATTGAGTAGGCACCCACTCTCAAATATTTAAAATCCTGACATATTTTGTGGTTTCTGAGTTATCAAAACTGCTTATGGAAACTGCTCAAATGTTCTTAACAATTTCATGGATCCCTTTAAATTTGTATGGTCTACTTTTCCCAAATGGCTCTATAATTATGTTAATCCCTAATGGCTTTTTTCCTCTAGAAAAAAAATAAGAAAATTCTTGATTCACAATTCAAATATATATTCTAATGAATAAGAAATTAAATTAAGAAAGGTAGAAAGCTATATTGTTCAGAGGAGTTCACTGATTAGTTGCTTTCTAAAAAATAATCTATATTTTGTACAAACATTATATCTAATTATTTAGAAGAGTTTTAGATCTTTTAAAATCAACAAGATTATGTTCAATTAGTAAGGAACTCAATTTGAGATGATACTGAACATGGGATGTCTAAAGCAGAGAAACTGCAAGATGTGTATTGCTTTGTAAAAATTGGAAAGTAGTAGGCACATCGTTACTGAATACTGCCAATTGCCAGGAGAATGGAGATGAACTAAAGATGAATGGAATATAAATGCAATGGATAGACCAACCATGTCATTGAATCAGTTTACCTATCTTTTCTGTTCTAATTATAAAGAAATATTGAGGAACAGGACCTAGATGGAAGGGCAGATGTACACACACACACACACACACACACACACACACAGAATCTTGGGTCATTCCAGGTACAGCACTGATAAGGATTTGGTTAGTTTTTCATTTTGTGCATAATTAAAGACAGGAGGTTTAGAAAGAATAAGCTGAAATTCAAGAATTTTTTGCAAAGCAACAAGGCCAGCTTTTAAAAGTCAAAAAAACACCTAAATCTACCTATAGTAAAGCCCTTAGAGCTGTCATAGGGTGTTTCAAGGCTGGTTTCCTGAGCAAGAACTAGAAGATCTTGACTTTGAACGAAAGAGGACAGTTGTGTTGTAACAGGGCTGCATGTACAACAGAAGATAAGTTTGAAATATTACATAAGGCTTCTGACCAAGAAAAGCATTTCATTCTGTTGGCTTATATATCCAAGAGAAAGCAGATTTGTTTTGAGAGAGCACTAGAAAGCAAATCACGGCTGTTCTGAGCATATGTTTTAAGTTTAACAAAAAATATCGTTCCAAATTGTTATTTCTTTGTCTGGTAACTATTGTAAACTAGTTATGTAAGTTTAAAAACTTCTAATTTTCCAATAAATAATTTTAGTTTGCCTAAAAAGCCTTTTTATATTATAGAAGACCATTAAAACTAAAACTTAAGGTGTAAATTGAGATCATTTGACCAACTTCTCTAACTATAATTACTATCTCAAGCTAGAAAGACATGATGTAAAAACTAAAAACAAATGAATAAACAAAGCTTTAGTGAGTAAATATTAGTAATAAGATAAATCAGCCAAGATGTGTTCCAAAAAAATATTAGTCTTCTGATACCAGTTAACAGGGAGTCATTGCATTACGTGATGTTAAACATAAGATATCCCAGAGCCCTCAATATTAAATATTTCAAAAATATGAAAATGAGATATTGCATGCAATGTTTTTTCCCCAAAATTTGAGAATGAAATGGTTTTTTGATAGAGAAGGTGCTAGATGATAGATAGATGATAGATAGATGATAGATGATAGATGATAGATAGATAGATGATAGATAGATGATA